>NW_026094346.1:0-5538 GCF_024586455.1 Bactrocera neohumeralis | reverse complement strand
TTAAGCAGACGATATTGAGTTGCTTCAAATCATTAACATCAAATAGATAAGTTAGTTAGCCTTCTTCATCTTATCGATGTTGACATAAAGCCATAACGGCAGTGCATTTGGAAGAATTCGACAATCTTGTGTTCAGGTATAAAGTCGATTTTCTTGTATATACACTTTCAGCAGTCGGTATTGAGTTGCTTCAAATCATTAACATCAAATATTTAAGTTAATTAGCCTTCTTCATCTTATCGATGTTGACATAAAGCCATAACGGCAGTGCATTTGGAAGAATTCGACAATCTTATGTTAAGGTATAAAGTCGATTTTCTTGTATATACACATTTAGCAGTCGGTATTGAGTTGTTTCAAATCATTAACATCAAATATTTAAGTTAATTAGCCTTCTTTATCTTACTGAATAATGCAATAAAGCCATAACGGCAGTCTTGTATATACACATTTAGCAGTCGGTATTGAGTTGCTTTAAATCATTAACATCAAATATTTAAGATAATTAACCTTCTTATTGAGTTGCTTCAAATCACTAACATCAAATATTTAAGTTAATTAACCTTCTTCATCTTGCTGAATTTGACATAAAGCCATAACGGCAGTGCATTTGGAAGAATTCGACAATCTTATATCCAGGTATAAAGTCGATTTTCTTGTATATACACATTTAGCAGTCGATATTGAGTTGTTTCAAATCATTAACATCAAATATTTAAGTTAATTAAATCTTCATAAAGATATATACAAATTTAGTATATACAGTTGGTATTGAGTTGCTTCAAATCATTAACATCAAATATTTAAGTTAATTAGCCTTCTTCATCTTATCGAAGTTGACATAAAGCCATAACTGCAGTGCATTTGGAAGAATTCGACGAACTTATATTCAGGTATAAAGTCGATTTTCTTGTATATACACATTTAGCAGTCGGTATTGAGTAGCTTCAAGTCATTAACATCAAATATTTAAGTTAATTAACATTCTCCATCTTGCTGAAGTTGACATGGAGCCGGCACTGCATTTGGAAGAATTCGACAATCTTATGTTCAGGTATAAAGTCGATTTTCTTGTATATACACTTTTAGCAGACGGTATTGAGTTGCTTCAAATCATTAACATCAAATATTTAAGTTAATTAACCTTCTCCATCTTGCTGAATTTGACATAAAGCCATAACGGCAGTGCATTGGGAAGAATTCGACAATCTAATGTTCAGGTTTAAAGTCGATTTTCTTGTATATACACATTTAGCAGTCGGTATTGAGTTGTTTCAAATCATTGGCATCAAATATTTAAGTTAATTATCCTTTTTCATTTTATCGAAGTTGACATAAAGCCATAACGGCAGTGCATTTGGAAGAATTCGACAATCTTATATTCAGGTATAAAGTCGATTTTCTTGTATATACACATTTAGCAGTCGATATTGAGTTGCTTTTATTCATTAACATCAAATATTTAAGTCAATTAGTCTTTTTCGTTTTATCGCAGTTGACATAAAGCCATAACGGCAGTGCATTTGGAAGAATTCGACAATCTTATGTTCAGGTATAAAGTCGATTTTCTTGTATATACACATTTAGCAGTCGGTATTGAGTTGCTTCAAATCATTAACATCAAATATTTAAGTTAATTAACATTCTCATCTTGCTGAAGTTGACATAAAGCCATAACGGCAGTGCATTTGGAAGAATTCGACAATCTTGTGTTCAGGTATAAAGTCGATTTTCTTGTATATACATATTTAGCAGTCGGTATTGAGTTGCATCAAATCATTAACATCAAATATTTAAGTTAATTAACATTCTCCATCTTGCTGAATTTGACATAAAGCCATAACGGCAGTGCATTTGGAAGAATTCGACAATCTCATATTCAGGTATAAAGTCGATTTTCTTGTATATACACATTAAGCAGTCGGTATTGAGTTGTTTCAAATCATTAACATCAAATATTTAAGTTAATTATCCTTTTTCATTTTATCGAAGTTGACATAAAGCCATAACGGCAGTGCATTCGGAAGAATTCGACAATCTTATGTTCAGGTATAAAGTCGATTTTCTTGTATATACACATTTAGCAGTCGGTATTGAGTAGCTTCATGTCATTTACATCAAATATTTAAGTTAATTAACATTCTCCATCTTGCTGAAGTTGAGATGGAGCTATAACGGCAGTGCATTTGGAAGTTAATTAGCCTTCTTCATCTTACTGAGTTTGACATAAAGCCATAACGGCAGTGCATTTGGAAGAATACGACAATCTTATATTCAGGAAAGTCGATTTTCTTGTATATACAAATTTAGCAGTTGGTATTGAGTTGCTTCAAATCATTAACATCAAATATTTAAGTTAATTAGCCTTCTTCATCTTATCGAAGTTGACATAAAGCCATAACTGCAGTGCATTTGGAAGAATTCGACGAACTTATATTCAGGTATAAAGTCGATTTTCTTGTATATACACATTTAGCAGTCGGTATTGAGTAGCTTCAAGTCATTAACATCAAATATTTAAGTTAATTAACATTCTCCATCTTGCTGAATTTGACATAAAGCCACTGCATTTGGAAGAATTCGACAATTATATGTTCAGGTATAAAGTCGATTTTCTTGCATATACACTTTTAGCAGACGGTAATGAGTTGCTTCAAATCATTAACATCAAATATTTAAGTTAATTAACCTTCTCCATCTTGCTGAATTTGACATAAAGCCATAACGGCAGTGCATTTGGAAGAATTCGACAATCTTATGTTCAGGTATAAAGTCGATTTTCTTGTATATACACTTTAAGCAGTCGGTATTGAGTTGCTTCAAATCAATAACATCAAATATTTAAGTTAATTAACCTTTTCCATCTTGCTGAATTTGACATAAAGCCATAACGGCAGAGCATTTGGAATAATTCCACAATCTTTTATTGAGGTATAAAGTCGATTTTCTTGTATATACACATTTGGCAGTCGATACTGAGTTGTTTAAAATCATTAACATCAAATATTTAAGTTATTAACATTCTTCATCTTGTATTGACATAAAGCCATAACGGCAGTGCATTTGGAAGAATATAAAGTCAGGTATAAAGTCGATTTTCTTGTATATACACATTTAGCAGTCGGTATTGAGTTGCTTCAAATCATTAACATCAAATATTTAAGTTAATTAGCCTTCTTCATCTTATCGAAGTTGACATAAAGCCATAACGGCAGTGCATTTGGAAGAATTCGACAATCTTATATTCAGGTATAAAGTCGATTTTCTTGTATATACACATTTAGCAGTCGGTATTGAGTTGTTTCAAATCATTAACATCAAATATTTAAGTTAATTAACCTTCTTCATCTTGCTGAAGTTGACATAAAGCCATAACGGCAGTGCATTTGGAAGAATTCGACAATCTTATGATTCAGGTATAAAGTCGATTTTCTTGTATATACACATTTAGCAGTCGGTATTGAGTTGCTTCAAATCATTAACATCAAATATTTAAGTTAATTAACCTTCTTCATCTTATCGAATTTGACATAAAGCCATAACGGCAGTGCATTTGGAAGAATTCGACAATCTTATATTCAGGTATAAAGTCGATTTTCTTGTATTTACACATTTAGCAGTCGGTATTGAGTTGTTTCAAATCATTAACATCAAATATTTAAGTTAATTAGCCTTTTTCATTTTATCGAAGTTGACATAAAGCCATAACGGCAGTGCATTTGGAAGAATTCGACAATCTTATATTCAGGTATAAAGTCGATTTTCTTGTATATACACATTCAGCAGTCGATATTGAGTTGCTTCAAATCATTAACATCAAATATTTAAGTTAATTAGCCTTTTTCATCTTATCGAAGTTGACATAAAGCTATAACGGCAGTGCATTTGGAAGAATTCGACAATCTTATGTTCAGGTATAAAGTCGATTTTCTTGTATATACACATTTAGCAGTCGGTATTGAGTAGCTTCAAGTCATTAACATCAAATATTTAAGTTAATTAACATTCTCCATCTTGCTGAAGTTGACATGGAGCTAAAACGGCAGTGCGTTTGGAAGAATTCGACAATCTTGTGTTCAGGTATAAAGTCGATTTTCTTGTATATACATATTTAGCAGTCGGTATTGAGTTGCATCAAATAATTAACATCAAATATTTAAGTTAATTAACTTTCTCCATCTTGCTGAATTTGACATAAAGCCATAACGGCAGTGCATTTGGAAGAATTCGACAATCTAATGTTCAGGTTTAAAGTCGATTTTCTTGTATATACACATTTAGCAGTCGGTATTGAGTTGTTTCAAATCATTGGCATCAAATATTTAAGTTAATTATCCTTTTTCATTTTATCGTAGTTGACATAAAGCCATAACGGCAGTGCATTTGGAAGAATTCGACAATCTTATGTTCAGGTATAAAGTCGATTTTCTTGTATATACACATTTAGCAGTCGGTATTGAGTAGCTTCATGTCATTTACATCAAATATTTAAGTTAATTAACATTCTCCATCTTGCTGAAGTTGAGATGGAGCTATAATAGAAAGCGATTTGAAAATTCGGTTTATTAGTATAAATCATTTTTTAATTTACATCTTTGAGTTGCTAATAATCCAAATATTTAAGAATTAACTTTTCATTTGATTTCATAAACTAGGCGTTTTGGGTTCAAATCTTGTCATTAATTGTTTTCTTTATTCACTTTAAGCACGATAGTGTTTTAAATAATTGGCTTTTCAAAATTATTAAGTTTAATTAATCTTTTTCATTTATCTAAGTTGACCCGGCATGCTTTGAAGATCACAACTATTTCAGGTATAAATATTTTTTGTATTAACATTAATCTATTAGTATTCTTACTTAAGTAATAAACTCATCGCTAAAATTTGAGATGAGCTTTTAAACGGAAAAGGCTTTTAATTTAATTTTCTTCTTCTCTTTGAAAGGGTTTGAAAACAACCCATCAGGGAAATCGCCTTTTCATTTAAGCGATTTCTTAATACACTTTAATGTATTGTTTTAAATCTTGAAATTTTAAGATACCTTTTCATTTAGATTGACATAACATAAAGTGATTTGGATTCACATTTATTCGGTATAAATATTTCGTATAATAAATTAGATTAATTTCTTTGTATTACTAATAAAATTATTAAATTCATTCAATTAATAAGCATCTGCATTTGGAATTTTAACTTCCTTATCTTTATAGTTAACATAAAGCCATAACCGGAAAGTCTTTTGGAATCACTCTTGTTAGGATTTTCGTTCAATTTACATTTTGGTTTAATAACTCAATTTAATTAATAACTCCATTTGAATTGACATAAGCAAAGTGTTTGGAAAATTACACTTATTAGGTTAATCTTTTCTTATATCATTGCCATTAAGGTTAACCCCCCCCCCCCCCCCCCCCCCCCCCCCCCCCCCCCCCCAAAAAAAAAAAAAAAAAAAAAAAAAAAAAAAAAAAAAAAAAAAAAAAAAAAAAAAAAAAAAAAAAAAAAAAAAAAAAAAAAAAAAAAAAAAAAAAAAAAAAAAAA
>NW_026094345.1:0-4368 GCF_024586455.1 Bactrocera neohumeralis | reverse complement strand
CCAAACTTATTATAAGGCAGAAATTGTTTTTTTTTTTTTGTTTCGGCCCTTGTTGAACCATTTCGTCTTAATGATATATGATATATTCAAAAATTTTTTTTGACATTTATTTTTAAGAAGTGGCCCCTCCCAGATTCCAAGCACGTTTTGCGCCCTTACTCCACTTCGTTTTTAAAAAAGATTCAGGTGTTTAACCCAAAAAAACCCAATAAAAAACCAAAACGTCTTATCCAAATTTTAAACCCAAAAAAGTTGTGAGTTGTTAATGGGGTTCTGAAATCTGTATTTGAATGCCAACTGTTTTTCCTTTTGATCTATGTTTTAAAATTTTTTTCGATGTTATCGTCATTAACAAGTCGAATTGAATCCCCAAAAGCAGGTTTTCAATAATTTACATCCTTTTGCGATTGATCTTAAAAAATTTTTTGGGGCAGTTTCCCCAAACCCCACATCTGGATAAAAACCCAGGAAATGGGAGCACTGCCCTGCCCCTTTTTTCTAATGAGTTCTGGGATCCCTTTCTCCCCAGCTCATCAGCTTTACAATTTCCGGATTTCATTGTAGCTGGATCTATTGCATCAGTCTTATCAAAAAGACCCGATGCAATTGTTGCGAATTGGGACCCTTGACCACCCCCAACGCACTGATTCTTTTCGGGCTTTTTTTTCTAAAAAAATGACTTGGACGAAATCATGCAACCTGGCAAAACACGGGGAATAAAGTTGAAGGGAGTTGATAGAAGATTCGACAACATAAATCGCATTATTTTTTTAAAAAAAAATTTATCGATTTTCGAAGTTACCCTTAAATGATTTCTTAGATGAATTAATACAAATTATTTATACATGCAAAGTTATACATCCCAAATTTTTAAATTTTTAAGTAAAAAGCTTTTCAAAAGAGGTTTCAATTTTCCCTGCTGTTCCTTGGGATGGATAGTACAGGTTTAATATCTAAAATAACTAATAGAGGATTATTTTTAAAAGTATTAAAAACAGGCAATTTGAAACTATATTGGCCCCTGTAAAAAAAAAAACAAAAAAAAACTTTTAATATGCATATGAAAATTTATTAAAACTATAATTTCCCCTTTTTACAAAAAATACCATTTAATTACTATAAATTTATAACACCATATATAAATTTTGGTTTAAAGGGGTTTTAAAGTTCCATCCGTTTTCTGTTTATAGGTGAGCACAGAGTTTTGAACATTACAAAAAATTACTGAACAACCATAAAAGCCTAAAGAAAAAAAAAAATACACACATAATTTAAAACCCCACAATAGAAATTACAAAAATGAGCAAAAAATTAAAACAACAAAGCGCATTTGAAATTTATGGGTCAAATACCAAATTTTTTTTGATTCTTCACCCCAGGATATGGAAAACTAACCTTATTAGAAAAAACAACAAGCAAAAAAATAAAAAAAAAAGGGGAATAATATTAAACTTAATAAAAAAGCAACACAGAGTGACCAAAACAAAAAGGTAAAAACATTAAAGCTAAGCCGAATGCCCAGAAAAAAATGAGGGGCCGTAAAAAAAAAGATGGGGAAAAAAATAACTTACATAAAAGTCAATACCAAAATTTAAAAATAAAAAAAAAAAATGGATGATGAAATCAAAATTTTAAAGGGCACAAACATCAAACACAGGAAAAAAGGTTAAATAAAAAGGGAAAGATTACAACAACACCCGCCGTTAAGCATTCAGCCTGTGGGCCGGGAAATATATTTTCAGGGGTCGTTTATGTAGCGCGCCTTTGACTATCATAAACAACGCCCTATCACGTTATAAGATGCCTTTTTTTTTTTTTTCCCTTTTGGTTAAAAGCTACTTTTTGTTGGTAGAAGGTAAAGTGGGGCACAGCAACAACACAAGTTCAGAAAAAATTAATTTAAATATTTTAGTTTTTTTTTTTTTTTGAATTTTTTTTACATCCAATGCCAGCAAAGCTTTTTTCCTTTTTGGGTTTCTTTTTTAGACCTCATTATGAGCTTGAAATTTTTTTGAATATTTTTGCTTTTTTGCCTATTCTTTTTTTAAAAATTTTTAACGAATGATTTTAAGGTATTTTGTTTTTTTTTCCCAATATTGGGAATTTTTTTCAAAACCTTTTAACGGACCCCGTTTTTTTTTTTACCAAAAACTTTAGGAAGTATCGGGATTTTTTTTTGGGTTTTTTTATTTATTAATTTTTATGATTTTTAACGTTGTGGATTTTTAACTTTTTTGTTTGGTTTTTAAACACAGGTATGAACATCGCTAAAGGGGTTGAACTTTTTTTTGTATTTGTGGTGTTTTAGATCCCCATTTTGGACATTTTTAATTTTTTTTTTTAATTTTTTTAAAAGTTTTTTTTTAAAAAAAAAATTTATTTTTTTCAAAATTAAAAATTTTTTTTTTTAAAATATAAATTTTTATTCCAAAAATTTTTTTAAAAAAATTTGAAGATTTAAATAAAAAAATTGAATAGCTAATTTTAGAATGACCTAATAAAAAAAAAACTTTTTTAATTTATCTTAATTTTTTTCAAACAATTTTTTTATACCCCCCACATGCCCTTTTAAAAAATTTTAGGTTACTTTACAATTATTTTTACGCTGCGGGGTTATTTTTTTACACAAATGACGTTGCCGTCAAAATTAAAAAAACGGGTTGAATTTTATGGCCCAAAAATTGTTACGTTTCTGTTTGTTGCATTTTACCTAAAAAACACATTTCATTATAAAATGCACAAAAAATTTAGGGATTTTTTAAAATTTCCGGATTTCCAGGGGTCCATCGAACCGCTGGGTTAGCATTGATAAGCGTGAGTCATCTTTCGGATGCGCGCAATGTTTAAAGTCGAGCACATCCCGCCTTTTTTTTATTTTTTTTGCCTTTTTTATCACTTTTTTTAATTCAACTCAAAGTTTTTCATTTTAATCTATTTAGGGGTGGGCTAAAACCCCACGTTGTGTTTTTTTTTCTTTCTTGTTTACAAACCCTGACTTTTAGCCTTTTTGTTGTTTTAAAATTATTTTAGCCACTGTGTTTTTTTTGTGTAACGGGCAATTTTTTTTCCGTTTATGCTGGCGGGGAAATTTTTAAAGGGTTTAATTTTTGGTTTTTGGGTGTTGTACCATGATTTTTTGTTTTAGGAAAAAAAATTTTAACAAATAAAAATGCTTTTTTTTCAAACATTTTTTTTTTTTTATTTTTTTTTTTAAAGTTGTTTTAATTAAAATAATCAAATATTTTCCCATTATTTTACACCCCCGGTAATTTTTTCTCAAAAAAAAATCTTAAAGATTTTTTCTTTTAAATTTTTCCAATACTAAATTCAAGGGAAGAATCTGTTTTTGTTTTTTTTTTAAAATCAAATTTTCTTATTTTACAATTTTTTTATTATTTTTTTTCCCTTTTAAAAAATTTCTTAAAATTTCATAATAATTTTTTAAATTTTTTAATTTTATATATACCTTTTTTGGTTTAAAGGGTTGGAAAATCACCGTTTTTTAAAATTTGTTTAATTTTGATTATCATATTTTTTAAAAAAGAAATAATTTTCAACAAAAAAAAAAATACAAAAAATTTAAGCATTTAGATCATTTAAATTTAAATTAACCCCCAAATTTTACGGGTCACTGAGTGTCCCAAGGACCAAAAATGCTGAGGTATGGGAATAAGAGGGAAATTAAAAAACAAAAAAATTATAATGGTAAATATAATAAATGAGAAGGGAAAAGTTAAAAAAAAACAATTGTTGGGCAATGATTTTGAGATAAAAGTTTTAGAATATTTTTTTGAAAAATTTTTTTAAAATTGGAAAAAAATTGGGGTTTTAAAAAATTAAAATAATTTTTTGAAGGAATTTCATTTTTTTTTTTAAAAAATTTTTTTAATTTGTGAAAAATTTTTGTTTTAATTTTAATAATTTATTTAATATTTAGAAATTTTTTCAATAAAAAAACCCTTTAAAAATTACTTAAGTATTAAAATTTAAATTTTTTAAAATTTCCCCACACTTGCCCAAATTTTTGAGAAATTGCGCCAACAAACCAAAAATTTCCTTAAATTGCTTTTTGGGTTCCAAAACAGTTTGTTTAAAAACGCCACCAGTAATCGAATTGAAATGAATAAGTAAATACAGGGTGTCAAAGGCTGAGAACCACTTCAAGCTTGCTTGGGGACGAAGTGCTATACTATTTCTTTCACCCACCACCCAAACTCCATGGTTTATTACTTTGGATTTCCAACCCATGCTTTTAACCGTTTCGCCCTCGTCTTTATAAAAAAACTTATTTAAAATAAGAAAATTTTGTCAGTTCCCTACTCCACACTCCCCCACCACTTGTGTTAGTAAGGTGAGGGGCAAAAGGGA
>NW_026094344.1:0-4738 GCF_024586455.1 Bactrocera neohumeralis | reverse complement strand
CGTTTTTTTTCATCCATTATCACATTTCGATGCAAAAATTCAGGTTTATTTGGCTTGAACATCGCCAAAAACTGCTCCGAATCATCAACTCGTCATTTTTTATTGTCAAAGGTGAGCTCGCGCGGCTTTCTAGTTCGCAAATATTCATGAATGCTGTGATGTACACGTTCAGTTGATATCTTTAGAGTACCTGCTATATCCAACAACTACACTTTATGGTCATCCGAGATTATTTTGTGAACCTTTTCATATTTTCGTCACTGTTTTCCCGGGGTTCTTTTTTATTTAGAAACTAACGAAACTTAACCCTGATGGGATTTTTTCTGGAGCAGTGTCCGGAAACCCCCATCAAGCCTTTTTTGCTTTAATGTTTTTTTGCCCAAAAAAGCAATATTTTATCAACAATTTTTTATTTTTTATTAATTTTTTCACCATAACAAAAGTTGTTTCCCACTTAAAGTGATATATAGAATTCACAAAATAATCCGCCCGCTGTCAAATTTCTGAAGGTTGGGGCCCTTAAAAAACCCAGGGGCGGCCGGGAATTTTTCAATTGCCCTTGTAAAACTTTAGCAGGCGATACCGACCCGATGCCACAAGTGAGCAATTTTTTGGTAATATAAGGGCCATGGCAGATTTTCATACCGATATCTCAAAAACTGAAGAACATTTGGTATATAAAGGCCTCTTTTTGACAATCGCCAAAAAAGCAAACGTTCTCAAGTCTATCGGGCGGAGTTCGCAGAATTTTTTTTCCCAAGTTAAAAACCCTAAAAGCAATAAGAATCCCCTTTAAAAAACCCAAAAAAGATTTCACAATTAAAAACTAAAATATTTTTAGTAGAACAAAGATTTAAATCCAAACAATATTTAACACCAGCAGACCTTTTTATATTTGGGAAGTATTAATTAAGTTGGACCTGAGTAGTTTTTTACAGCACTCATTACTTTTTTTTTGCCACAAAGTTTTATTTAAAAGTTTTCAATTACTTTCAGTAGTTTTGGGTTTTTAAATAAAATTGTAGTATAAAACCCCCTAAAAAAGAAAAATTTTATTTTTACCATATTTTTATCTGCTGGAAATTTACGCAAAGACACCACAACAAAATTTAAGAGGGATCAAGAGCGCTGCGCTTCGACCACAAATACATTTGGGAAAGTTTGTTCGAGAAAAACAGCAGGGGGATAATATGACGGATAAAGATACTTAAGTAAAAGGGGGTTTGTCCGGAAATAAAAAATTGATTTTTTTTCCGCCGCGACTGTTTTTTGGAAACTTTGGGGCCCACCGACTGGGATTCGAAGAAACGTTCCCCCTAACAAACGGGCTATTGGGTCAGTTTTTCCCCCGGCACCTGGGAAAGTCGGGACAAACATTTCCCGACTTTTTAAAAATGGTGCAAGCCGAAAATGCGGAGTTTCGTTAGAGCAGGGGAGCGATTAAACCTGGGGTGAAACTGGTAAATCTGCGACAGAGACTTTTTTTGATATGACGCAGGCTTGTCTAGATGTTGTTTTAGCGGGAAAGTTGGGTGTTTTTTGGAAAGGGCCGGGAAGGGGTCGCTGATGAAGACCGGAAAAACCAAATCTTAAGTAAAAAGGCTTTTTCGTTCCCCCACCATGAATTTTTTTCCAGCGGGACAAACCGTCAACCCCTTTTAATTTGGAAGTCCTCAAGAGCCCCCAAAAAAGGGGTCACTCGGGGCCAGAGGGGCCCAAGCAGCATGTATTCCCCCCAAGGCTATTCCAGAGAATGCCTTCCGTGACGCCCTTTAATAGTTGGAAATTTTTGCTGCCACGCCGCATCGACGCAGAAGGAGCGTATTTTTTAAAGTTTTTGAAGAATTGAACATTTTGGGTTAATAAAATTTTTTTTAAACGAGGCAGTGTTTTACTTTCCGGACAAACCCCTGTATATACATATTACCGTAGTAACCCCGTCAATGCAAAAAACCACACGCTACAAACAAACCCCTCAAACTCTTTTTATCCATTTTTTTGCCGGGAAAGGTCGTTTGCCAAATTTTTTCATTTTCCTCTTTCAATGCATGAAGTGTTGCAACAACTTATGGGATTTATTATATGTATATAAAAGGAAAAAGCCCCGGGTTTTTAAAAATTTCCATTATTGGGATATCCCCCTTTCCGGGTTTTTTGGGAAATTGAAACTTTTGTTATGAAATTGTAGTTGGGGAATTACAATGGCACCCAACAACAATAACAACCACAAGTCGGGGAATAACACGATTTCTCAATTTTCGGCTAACAAAATTTTTGGTTGTCTGCACACACAATGTGGGAACGGTTTCAGCAATTCACCGAAACTACCGCTGCCACTATTACTGCTGCAAATACCAGCCGAATGGCAGTTGCAAATTGGGAGAAACTGCGGCCCCGACCCTGTGAACGCAAAGTGTGCAAACCCCATTGCACAACGAAATTTTTAAAACCCTCGAAATTTTGGGGGTTTTTTAGGGATAAAAACGGTACAAAAAGGAAAACGCAAATCAAAAAAAATTGCCACATTTTAAACCCCTGGGGGCAAGGGGCAAGGGGGGACAAAGGGAGAAAAACAATGGAAAAAGACAGACTTGGAAAAACCAGTTTAAGAAAAACAAAATTTTAACAAAACAAAAAAAAATGGGAAAAAAATGCAAAAGCAAAAAAAGTTAACCAAAATTTCCCAAGGGTTAAACAAATTTGGGTTTTTAACCCTTTGAAAACCCAAAAGCCAAGGGAAGATATTTTTCCAAAAAATCCTTCCCAAAAAACAAAAAAAAAATTTTTAATTTAAAATCAAAAATTTCATTTGTCCAAAAACCCCAATTTTTTGGTTTACTTTTAATTAACGAAGGCAAATTTATTTAACCAAAAAACGCAAAATTAAAATTTTTGAAACTTTTGAAATAAAACGGGTTTTTAAAACCCGAAGGGAGGACAACATTTGTTCAAAACCCCGCAAAACTTCCCGCAAAAATTCAGCCACTCAGTGGGCCCAAAACGGCCCCCACTGGGGTTTAAACCGGGCTGGTGTCGCAAGGTTTTTAAAAATTTTTTTTTGAAAATTTTCAAAAACTTTTTAAACGAAAACCCCCTTTTATTAAAAAAATCTCAAGCCCTTTAATTTTTTGAAATGAATTTTTACACCCGTCCTCCCAAAAACCCCTGGCCCGCACTTGGGTGCCTTTGGAAATTTTAAAAGACAATGGGAAAAACAATTCCAAAAAAAAATACGGGGGTTTTTTTGAAAACTAATTTTCAAAACTTAACACCTGGAAAAAAAGGGTTATAAAAACCGATGCTTGGGGCCAATCAATTTTCAGGGGGTTTGTTTTCCAGCCCCTTGGGAACAAACCCCGAGGGCCCCCACCACATAACCCAAAATTTTTAAAAGGTTGCATGAAAAATTGTCCCTTTGACATTCGGGAAACCTTCAACAACGCAAATTCCACCCAAAAAATTAGAAAAATTTTTTACAATTTTTGGTTAAAAAAAAGGGTTTTGGGGGGGGAAAAAAATTTTTAAAGGAATTTTCTTTTCCCCAAAAAAGTAGTTGTGTTTCAAAAATTTAATGACGGGTAAGCTTTAATAAGGTAATAGACCCTTTTTTAATGTAAAAAACGGTTCCGTTCCAGCCTCCCGACCCTCAGGCCCATTAAAATTTAAAAGCCAACAAAAAAATTTTAAAAACCGAGCTTTCGTAGATTCAAAAGCTCCTCAATACTTAAAACAACATTTTTACAGTTTTCAGTTCCCTTCCCCGTAGTTTTCCTTTTTTGCATCTTTTTAATCCACATACGAGGACAGATCAGTAAGTAGACTGATTTCAAACTAAATTAAAGAACAGTCAAAGTTGCTTTGTTATCCAATATTGTTAACATGCCGTTATCAATTTTGGAGCTTAACCAAACTAATAGAAAATAGGAGATTTAATCGTGAGCAGGGTACATTTTTTTCGAGCTATTTTCTATTCACAACAACAGGCAACAACGCAGGTCGAAATCCAATGCAGAATAACTCATGCCAAACAGTTCCTACTTCGGACTGAGCAGACAATTGCGAAGTAAGGTCCTTTCTCGACGAACAAAGACCACAATCTATGACCATTATCCCCTCCTGCTAGATGGTGAAAAGTGGGCGATAACATCTGACCAGTCGACGTTACATGTTTCGAGAAAAGTTCTGGGAAGATTTTTTTTCTTTTCGCATTGGCAACGGAGAATATCCATTCATGGGACGATGAGCTGACATAGTTCAGCGATAAAAACAGCGGCTACGCTGGCTAAATCATATCGTCCGAATGGATGAATATACTCCAGCTCAAAAAAAAATATTCGACGCAGTAGCTCGCGTAACTTCGAAAAAAATTTAACTTACTGGCTTTGAGGGTTAAATTAATTGAACTACTGAACAATTTTCAATTTGTTTACAAGATAAATTTTTTTGGGGCAAAGGGGAAGAATCCATTTTGGGGGGTTCCAAAAACCCGTTGTTCAAATCAATGAATTACAAGGTGATAATTTTATGAAAATCCTCCGTCAAATCATATTCTTTTTTTATTATTTGCTTTTCAACTTTACCCCTGTGCCAATTTTTTAGCCTTTTATTGCCGCGCTTGCTTTATCTTGGAATTTTGCTGCGAAAGCCCAAAATTACTACAACAAAAGAGCCAGGAAACAAAAAAAACAACAACAACAACTAAAACGTGTAAAAACCCGGGGGAAAAGTAAATGCAACA
>NW_026094343.1:0-4947 GCF_024586455.1 Bactrocera neohumeralis | reverse complement strand
CACTGTAATTTTTGAATTGACATTTAAACCCTTTTCAACTTATTTTTTTTTTCCAGGTAAGACTGTTTGAAAAATTTTTAATTTTTTAAGTGTGTCAAAAATGAAAAAAAATTGTCTAACTTTTGGGTTTAAAAAATTTTCCCATGGTATAATATTATTAAATGTAAATTTAATAGCCCTTACAAAGAATAGAACTGCTAAAAATTTAGGTAGAGCGTAAATCTTAAACATTTACTCAAAAATGTAAATTCTTGGACTATTCCCTTTAAAATAATTTTTTGTTTGATAATATTTTATTGATTTGACAAAAATGTTAAATAAAAAAAATTTAGAATCCAATTTTATCGATATGGCCATTTTTTTTGCCTTGCTTCCCCTTCCGGTAAAAAACAGGGGCCCGAATGTGGCGGTTTTGCCCATTCCGCCTCCTTTTGAGCGCATCCATACGGTGTTTTTTAGTGCCCCGCTTTTCTTGGACCGATGAAACCATCGGTTTTGGTCGGTAAATTTCAAAAAGCCATTGTGTCGACGAAAAAGGGGGGAACTATTTTCCCCCCTTGGTTAATTCTCGCTTTAGGGACGGCGCCGGTCTTTTTGGGAACGTCCATTTTTTCCCGGCCGAAGTTTTTATGCCCCCCTCAAAGCATTTAAAATTTTTCCCGATAATGTCGTTTTTCTTTGACACCGGTCATAAAAACGACGGAGGCGCCCACCGGGTCACGGCCCCATCCACACTTGGGTGGGAAAAATTTCTTTTCCCTTCGTGGCAAATTTCGCGGGTTTGGTCAAGAAAAGGTCATTTTTGGGGGTTTATGAATTTCAATGGGGAAAATTCTTTCTCAAAAAAACAATGTTAAATTCCCCCGTTCGTCAATTAACAACCCTTCTCTTTTTGAGTCTAACTTTTTTTCTGCGGTGTTGTGTCCTTTTTGGTTTAACTTACCTTTAGCTCATTTTCAACATTTAAATTTAACTTGGAAATTTTCAGCTCTTTGCATTTGATTGCCACTTGACGTGGGTTTGTTCAAATTGGTTATTTTTTTGAATCATCTCAGGTGATGTTTGTTTTCTTATGACCCCTCATGGCGTTTGGTGTTTCTTGTAAAATTTTTATGGGTCCCATTTTTTCATTCGAATTTTTATGGAAAAAATTGCCTTTGGGTTTTCCAGCCAAATAAAGAATTTATTCGTTTAAAACCCTCACGTATCTTTTTTCCCCCAAAAGATAAAAATGTTTTTTAAATTTAAAAGGAAATTTTTTATTGAAAATTTAAGGGGGCTGTCAAATATTGGGTTATGATTTGTTTGAACACTTCGGGGGAACCCCCTTTTTCAAAAAAAATGGCCAGACCAAATATTAGACATGCAAAATTTAAACTGGGATTTTTTTTAAAAAAGTTCAAAACTTTGTTATTTGAAATTTTTCCACATCATTGGAGGGGGCAAAAGTAAACATCAAAAGTTAACCCATTACCTCCATTGGCGCTTTTTCCCAAACTCTTTTTTTTAAAAATCGAAAAACCCATTCCAAACCAAAAAAATTAACCCCCTCCCCATCCTTACCCCGACCTCAGATGTCCGTCAATTATTTTTTTAAACCAAGGGGTTTTTACCCCTATTTATATTTTTTTTTTAAAGTTTTATCACCCATCTATTTTCGATGTTTGTCAGTTCGGGTTTAACATTTGAGACTTTTGCTTTTTCCCACTGTATTGAGGTTTTTTCCCTTTTAGAAAAAAAATACCCCAATAACGGGGAAGGTTCTAAGTTCTGTCGATATCACACTTTTTTAATTTGGACCTGGGAATTAAAGGAAGGGATTTTTTGGGTTCTTGAATAATAAAATTTGTTTGAAAAACTTTCGACCCAAGGTTTACGAATTACTAAATATAGTATTTTTAAAATGACTATAGTTTAGGTTATTTGAACGCATTGACGTTAAGGGGGAAATTTAGGCATTTAAATATTTTCCTCATGAATTTTTGCTTGAAAATTTTTTTTTCGAAAATTTTTGAAAATAAGGGTATATTTATTAAAAATTTTTCCCCATAGATTTGGTTTCTTTCATTTATAGGTTGTTTTTTAAAATATTAAAAAAATTTCTCCCAAAATCATCACACTTTTTTTCTTTATTCAAATAAAATTTTTTAAATAAATATGAAAAAAAAAATGCCCAAGAATGAATAAAATTAATTTTTTGTTAATTTTTAAAAAAAAAAAATTTTTTTAATAATACAAAATTTTAAAAAATAATTCGACTTTTGAAAATATTAAATTTTTTCTTTTTTAAAAATTTTTAAAAATAAAAAAAATTTTAATTTTTTTTTTTTAATTTTTTGCTCAAAAATTTTTTTTTAAAAATCTTAAAATTTTTATTTTTTAAATTTTTTAACCACTTTTTTTTTTTTTTTATTAAAATTTTTTTCAAATTTAAAAATTAATTAATTAACTTTTTTTATAAAACTTAAAACAAAAACCTTTTGTTATCCTTGAAATTTTTTTTTAGACACCACTGCTTTAATAAAAATAGTTTTTTCGAAAAAATTCAAAAAAATTAAATTTTTTTTTAAAATTTTTTGGGTTACAAATTTTTAAAAATCTGAAACCAGTTTTATCTTTTTGAAATTTTCATTTTGCCTTGAACTCTATTTTTTTTAAAAATTTTTTAAAAAAAAATAAATTAAAAATTTTTTATTACTATTAAAGATTAAAATTTTTTTTTTTAACTTCCCTTTTTTTTTTTAATTGTCATTTAGCCACCATTGTGTTTTTTTTAAAATTAAAAAAATTTTTCAAAAAATTTAAATAATTAGTTAACAACTTTTTATTTTTTTAAAAAACAAAACCATTTTTTCTTTAAAATTTCCCTTCACCACCCTGTGATCCATTTTTTTTATTTAAAAAAATTTTTGAAAAAAAAATTTTAATAATTTTTTTTTTTTTTTTTATACTATAAAAAAAAATTATTTTCAACAAACCATTTTTTTTTATTGAAATTTTGTTTTGCCACCACTAAGTTTACTTTTTTTTTAAAAAATTTTTTTAAAAAAAAAAATAGATAAAATTTTTTTTTTTTCAATTTTTATAAAAATTTTTTTTAAGCCTTTTTTAATTTTGTTTTAAGCACCACTTTTTGGGGTCCTTTGCCATTAAAATTTTAAAATAAACTCATAATTTGTTTTTAAAAATGATTTTTTTTCAATTTCTTGTATGTGGGGTATATGCCCTTTTATTAACAGTTTTATGTTTTCTTTATTTTTTAAATATTTTATATGGCCGTTGTTTTCGGGTAATTTTCATTATTATTATTTAAAACTAATAAAATTTTAAAATTATTAAATACATATGGAAAAAAAATTGACACGCCCAAAAATTTTTTTTTTTACATAAATATGAAATTCTTTTAAAAATAGTTAAATTAGCAAAACAAAATCTTTCTTCTCATTTCCTGCTAAATTTATTTAATTTTTGTTTTTTAATTTTTTTGGCTGCCGTGATTTTTTTCCTTTTTTACACTTCTCTCTGCAGTTTTTTTGGGTCAACATTTTTTTTGCCTCTCGCTCATCTCTTACAATTTTTTTCGCTCTCAATATTCAAAAAAGTTTAACTTTTTTTTTTTGATAACTTTTTTTTAAATATTTCATTTTCCCTTTTTCCTTTTCCTTTGAACTCACTTTAATCCCCTTATTTAATTCCCCCATTTTCATTCATTTTATTTTTTTAATTTTAAATTTTTTCAAACGTCTCCCTTGGTTGGTCATTAGCGGCCTTCAGGGACCAGCGCCGGGGGTTAAATTGCCAACACGCTGGACGTTGTCTTCGGGGTTTCCTTTGGGGTGGTTGCAGCTGTCCGGTAACGAATAGTTTTTTTAATAAATTGAAAAAAATTATTTGTAATTAATTTTTTTTTATTTTAATATTTTGTTTTATTAATAAACCCAAAAATACATATAAAAAAATGAAACATATCCAATAACCAATTTCCAAATACATGAAAAATATACAAAATACAAATACATAACATAAAATATGAATGTATGAACTACAAAAAAAATATCTAAGTTAAGTGATTTTGGCGGGGGGGGTTCCAACATTTATGGGATAAGCTTTACAATTCACTTTTTTGGTTTCCCCTCGTGTTCAGAATTTTTTAAAATTGGGGGAAAAAAATTTTAAAACATGAATAAAATTTTTATTTGTTAAAAGTTTATATTTTAGGTTTTGTTTGCTTTAAAAATATTCCACATGTTTTTAGAGAAATTTTGAAAATAAAAAACAATAAAAAAAGTGTTTTTTGTAATCATAAATAAAATATTTTTTGTATTTTTTATATTTATTTTTGGTCTCACTTTTAGCTTTTTTTTATATCCACCCTCAGTTGATAGGCTTCCTCAAAAAACCAAACAAATCTTTTTTTTTTATTTTATTTTTAATATCTTGCCATTGGAGCGCCTTTCAGGTTTCCAAAAAAAATTCAAGGGAAAATTAAAATGAAGGCATCATTTTACTTGTTTTCCTTTATTTTTGCCCCCCAAAAACTTTTTACCTTTTTTTTTTTTTAACAAACAAATTGAAATGGGGTATCTCTTCAATAAAAACAATTTCTATTTTTCAAAAATTCATTCAGAAAATTCTATCGAATTGTTAATTTTTTTTAATTTTTTGACACTAAGACCTAATTTTCGCGTGCAAACCGAAAAACAATTTTTGTTCGTTGGGTTGGTCTCGGGACGTTAATTAAAACTTTTGTTAACGACGCTAAGGTATTTTGCCGACTTTTCCCAAAAAAAAGTTGTTTAAAAATTTAAGACGCCTCTGGGGTCGTTCAACCTTTCAAGACTCTGTTCGTGCTTAAAAAAAGTTTTTCATCAGGGTTGACAAAGAGTGATGCAGAGGGCCATCATTATGAATGGACTTGAAAACTTTGGTTAATGTTTTGGGTTAAAT
>NW_026094342.1:0-4582 GCF_024586455.1 Bactrocera neohumeralis | reverse complement strand
AAGCGTGGTAAAAAAACTGGGGAAACAAAAAAACCCTCAAAATGGTGACCCTCCCAAAAGGGGCAGACGTGATCATACTATGGGGTCATTTAATAGTGTCATATAAAAAGGAAGTAGAGCTGAGCGTTTCTTATATCTCAATCATTTCTTAATTTATATTTTAAATTTCAAACAAACATATTAAATTTAATTTTTTTATAATAATTTCTCCTATTTATGTAAAATTTATACAGAATTAATTCTGTAAAAATAGTCTATCGATCCAAAAAACTCTTTATGTTCAAATTTATTCCTTCTGCAAACTGGGTCTCTTTTTTTCACGATTTTTCAACTGGGTCCAAAGTTTGCAATAACATTCAATTAATTGTTTTGCCATTTTGCAAAATCACATACAAATTTCTCTCGCATCCCAAAAAACTGACACCACAATCTTCTCCGGACACAAACTTGTTTCGAAGCCGAACAACCAGGTTCAAGTCACTTTTTAGCCTCTTGTTTTCATTCAGGATCATGGTGGTAGACTCAAGTTTCATCCATAGTGATGTATCGACACATAAATCCATTTTATCCTTTTTAAAACTGCTGCAAAATGTTGCTGAGGAAAATCGCATTCGGAAATGTGTTTTTGTTCCATTGTTAAAGAAGTAAATGCAGCACCCTTATTCATACAGCTTTCAAAACCTAAATTTCACTTAAAATATGGTTCCTGCCTAATGAAATGTGTAGAGCCTCTACTAAATCTCTTCCAAAACCATATCCTGTATATTGACTATGATTTCTGGTGTTGATGCGCTTTTTGGAAGTCCTTCGTGGATCGTCTTCCAAGGCTTGTACGACTACCGACTTTCTACTGTTTCTATTTAGGTGAACAATCATTATACAATTTTAAATTTCGTTCGTGATGAGGGAGTACACCTTTAAAAATAAGAATATTATCTTTGCCGATATTCAATTTTTCCGGTATAAAAATACCGTGCATACAGCGACACTAAATGGCTTGTAAACAAAGAATGAATTAACCGGTGAAATGAAACTTCACACACGTTCATATAAAAGTGTACCCAAAACCAAATAAAAAAATTTTAAGACAAGTACTAACCCTCATATCGAAACTTATCAAAACTTATTGGAACAACCCTTGTATTTAATACATATACAAACATATTTAATATTTTTATTAATATGTAAATAAAGATTATTATTATCGGAAAAGATTTCATTAAATAAATAATACAGAAGATTATTTCATTTACAAAAAAATGTCACCATAATCTTGTATCGATCATTAAATATACATAATTTTTAAATACATAAATTTCATTGTGCAATAAACTATTTAAACAGATTTTGTTCATTGTATTCAATATGAAAACAAAAACAAGCATTTTTTTTACATAGTTTACTGCACTGCACAGGTCGCATAAGGCAAACATTTTTTTCACATTACCATTTTGCTGCTCTGACATAATTATTGAAACTGCTGCTATTTTGCTATAAAACAAATGTATGCATATTTCAAAATATTGTTAAAAAAAAGACAAATTTCATTATCACCTTTTGTTTTAAGGAGTGGAAGGAATATTTTTTATTTTTTGGGAACTTTTTTTAATGATAATGATTAACACCATTCAAAAAGATCGAAAGATAATTTGAAAGATAATTCTTTTCCCCCGGGTTGTTTCCCAACGATTTTAATCGGGCGGGGGCAGTGCACAAAGGCTCTGCGCCTGGGAAAAGGTTTTTCAAACCCCCCTTTCTTTCCGTCGGGGGGGTCCAAATCAATATGTTGAAGAACCCGCTTTGATGGGGATTGTTGAGTTCATCCACTGGGGGTGCCAGGATCGGGGTCATCTATTTCGAGTCCCACACCAATTTTGCCCTTTTATGACCACTGGCTAGGGAGTCCGTCCATGCATTTTTGGTCAGGGGAGTCAGCCCCTTTACTTAAATTTCAAAACGTAACCTTTTTTTTTTTCCGGTCGCAAAGGGGCCCCATCCATGTGCGATATTTTCATTGGGGCGGGGCCCAAACCCAGCCACAACCCTGGTAAGATGGTTCGATTTTCAATTTGGCTCACCTCCAAACGAATGTTTCTCTAGCTACCCAGAAGATACTGGTAATACCGGAAGTCGTAGGCTGAGGCCATAGTAAAAAAATCTTTCTGGCTACTCCCAACGGAATGAAGGTCAGAGAACTTTCCTCACTTGCGTGTACTTCTACGCATGACTCCATCCATTTATATTAATACATTACATTATTATTCATATGAACGTTTCTAATCGAATAGTTTTCACCAATATCAAGAAAAAATTTGCTTTTTAAATACTTTGTTTTTCTCATTATAATATACCCATAATTTGGGCTTCTAGATAAAAGTAGTTTAGTGAAAATAAATTTAGAGTAAAATAAAGGAAATCATGTATACACAGCAGCAAAATTTATTCGAAATGGGAATTTACGGAAATACTTATTGTTTTTTATAAAATAAGAACTATTTTTCAATAAAACTTTTACTACCAGTTTGTAATCTTAATTATGAGATTTTTGGCAGTTTTTAAAGATATTAGAGTTTTTCGATCGAGAAGACTTAAGCCCAATGTTTTTCCAAAGGGTTTTCCAGAATCTGAAAAAGGAATTTTAAAGAGGATTATTATTCCAAATTTTTTAAACGTACAAAAAAGTGATGTAATTGAAAATTGAGGGGGAATTTAAACAGAAAGTTATTTATATATATAAACTCGATAAACGGAGACGAAAAAGTTGAAAGGGGACGTCCGTCCGTCCGTAAAGTGAAATTTTTGAGTAAATTTAGATATCTTGATGAAATTTTTGGGGATATGAAGTGTGAAAAAGAGAAACCCAACCCACAATAACGTTATTGTTAAAAAATATTTAAAGTAATAACAGAAGAAAAGCAAGAGACATTAAATTTTTAAAACCAAATAGCATAAGGGCTTTATTTTAGCCGGTGTGTGGGCAATTGGGCCCCCTTTTCGTTTGAAAGTAATAGTTATGGGGTTAACGATAATTTTTTTTTCCCTTTTCCCAGAACAGAAGATATATTACAAGAAAACCGGAAACAACGTCACCCATAGTTCTTAAAAAAAAAAAATTGAAATAATTACGAAATTTGTTTGAAAAACAAAAAAGGACACGCTTTTAGGCAACAAACGCAATCGGAATTTTTTTTCTGTGTAAAACAGGAAAAATTTTAAATGAAACAAATTTTACATTTGCAAAAAGAAAATTTTGAAAGATTTTCGAAACCAACTTTAAGAAGATTATTTTTTTTTAAAATTTAAACGTTTTTTTTTAAATTTTAACCCGATGATTTGCCGGGACAGGGGTTGGGTGTAAAAACGATTTCTTATCTAAAATTTTAAGCAATAAATTTGTTATTTTTTTATTTATTTTTTAACGCGATTACGAAATATCTCATTTTACAAACCATAAAAGTTTTGGATTTTTTCGGGCAAGTCTTTCCCATGATATGTCAAACAACAAAAAAAAAAAAAAATACAGTTGACACCATTTCAGGCGTGTCAGAAAAAAGTAGTCTACTTGATCATCCATTAGTATGCTTTTTTTTTAAAAAATAACTGAGATTAAAAAGATGTTATAGGGCGTTTTGTAATTTAATAAAAATGTTTTAAAATTTTAACCCATAGTTCCATTTCAGGAAAATGGATAGGTTTGTTAACAAAAAAAATTTTAAATATGCACTAAAATTACTTTTTTGAACGAATTTTTTACGTTTTTTATTTTAAAATAAAATTCAAACAGCGACTTTTTTGGTTTAAAGATCCGACCTCTTAAAAAAATTTACGGGTTTTTAAAAATTAAAAATTTGGGAAAATCAAGGAATAAATTTTTATTTTATTTGTTTAAAAAAATAACTTTATATTTTATTTTGAGACATTGATATAGATGTTCTAAAATGAGCCAAAAGGTCTTAAAAGTATTTGTATGAAGGAACATTAATTCAAAGATGAGGAACTCAGCAACCCTTTTTTCGATAACGAGGCAATATCCGAACCAAAACGCCACCAGAACATTAATTCCGGTACATCTAAAAATGAAGAATTATCAAAATTTTCAACGCCAGGTGGGAATTGATAATTTAAAAAAACCACCACCACATGATCATATTAAAAGTATGAAAGATTTTAAGTTTTTGATTGGGAATTGGCATCCATCAGATTTTTCAAAAAATCTGAACAAAAATGCCAAAATAAGTTGAGAATACTATAAAAAGAATTTTTAAGATCGGGTAATGAGTAATTGAGGTTTTTAAATTTTAAAATTAGAAAAAAATTGTAAATTGGGATTTATTTAACAATTAAGGGGGAGATAAGTTTCAGATTTGGGGTATGTAAAATAAAAGATTCGAGTTTTGTCCTAAAAAACAAATTAAAAAAAATTTGATATTTTTTTTTGGGTTTGAATTTTTCGCAACGAATTTATTGGGGAAAATTTTAATTTTTTGCAAAACACCCCAAGTTTTCTTTTTCGGGAAATTTTTTTATTTAAGGAATTAAAAAATTTATCTCCAAAAATTGAATTATTTGAAATTTTTGCCAA
>NW_026094341.1:0-4882 GCF_024586455.1 Bactrocera neohumeralis | reverse complement strand
ACCAAAACAACAACAACAACAACAAAAAAAAAAGAATGCCTTTTGTCTCGTAACGCTTCCTCCCATGTCACACTACGGACCGTATCCGGAGTTGCTCACTTTCAGGGCAACAACGGCTGAGCGTTTCTCTTTGCTTTCACAGGCGCTTGCACGCTGCTGGATTTTTCACGCTATTCGTTCTGTTACAACACGAACCGTTCATTCTCTCTCTCTTTTATTTTATTCTTTTTTATTTGTTTGACTATTGGGGGTGACCGTCACCAGTGTGTAGTATCTGCGTTTTTGTCGCGTTGGTAAGGCGTCTGAAGCACTCCAATTCTCTGTATCACGACGGTTGATGTACCTTTTTTTTTAAAGTACTTCGAGTTTTTTCTATCTTCCTAGTGAGCAATGATGAAATATCACTACCGATTTGACAGCAACATCTGAAACGTTTTCCCATGACGTTAAACGTATTCACAGATTCTTGACTGAGGCTCATGCATGAGAAGGCTTCAGGAGCGGAAGCTCTGGCGCGTAAGTAACATGATCAGCAGACTGACGAAAGAAAGCCACTCGCAGTAGTGGATGACTTGTGTCGAACTACCTTCTACCTCTTTCTTGTCTCCCGCTTTCTGCTTTTTTTTTCTCCTTTCAACACTCTCTTCTGTTAGGCGTCCGGGGAGGGAACGAAACATATGCACCGCCACACGCACACACAATTCTCTGTCAACGCTCAGTTTGGGTATGAGGCTTCCGCATAACGGAAAGAGAAGGGAAGACATGTGTGTGCGTGTGCGTATGTGTGTATGCAAGGAACAGGTATCGCGCCGGCGGCGTGCACTTTCGCACTGTGGTGATGACAACCTTTAAACACTTATTTTAACAGCAACATCTGAATCCTCACGTGACGCTAAAGGTGATTTTTTCCACTGACGCAGGCAAAGAAGTGCAAGAGCTGCTCTTCCATCCTTATTTCCCTTCACACTATGGTGAAGTTGTCGGTGCGTGACGTGTGTGTGCTGACGACTGTGTGTGTATGTGTGTGCAAGGAACAGGCATCGCGCCGGCGGCGTGCACTTTCGCACTGTGGTGATGACAACCTTTAAACACTTATTTTAACAGCAACATCTGAATTCTTACGTGACGCTAAAGGTGATTTTTTCCACTGACGCAGGCGAAGAAGTGCAAGAGCTGTCCTTCCACCTTTCTCTCCCCTTCACACTATGGTGAAGTTGTCGGTGCGTGACGTGTGTATGTTGACGTCTGTGTGTGCGTGTGTGTGTAAGAAACAGTTATCGCGCCGGCGGCGTGCACTTTCGCACTGTGGTGATGACAACCTTTAAACACTTATTTTAACAGCAACATCTGAATTCTTACGTGACGCTAAAGGTGATTTTTTCCACTGACGCAGGCGAAGAAGTGCAAGAGCTGTCCTTCCACCTTTCTCTCCCCTTCACACTATGGTGAAGTTGTCGGTGCGTGACGTGTGTATGTTGACGTCTGTGTGTGCGTGTGTGTGTAAGAAACAGTTATCGCGCCGGCGGCGTGCACTTTCGCACTGTGGTGATGACAACCTTTAAACACTTATTTTAACAGCAACATCTGAATCCTCACGTGACGCTAAAGGTGATTTTTTCCACTGACGCAGGCGAAGAAGTGCAAGAGCTGTCCTTCCACCTTTCTCTCCCCTTCACACTACGGTGGAGTTGTCGGTGCGTGACGTGTGCGTGCTGACGACTGTGTGTGTATGTGTGTGTGTGTGTGTGTGTGTGCGGGTGCGTGTGCTTTGCATGTTGGGTCAAACAACAGTCACCCAGTGCTTCTCCCTGCCGAGTGACACTGCGGTGAAGCCGTCATGAGAGAGAAAAGAGAACAGTCAAGGAACAGCGCCTAAACAGACTAAACATCCAGTGTTTACCCTTGAGCTGCGCTGCCGATGTGCTGGCTCATTTTCGCACTACTTCCGGCTGCCTACGTGGCGGCCAGAATAACGGGGCCGGAGAATCCGACCTTTGAAAAAAAAACGCGTTTTCAGTGCCTTTGTTTTTTTACTGGATAGCCCTTGTGGTGGAAACAGGTGGGAACAACAAAGGAACACGCACGCAGCATTCCCGGGCATGCGGTCTCAGTTTACACTTCCAACTGCACATAACCTTCGTTCAACAGTTCCGAGCACGACCACACTAAAAGCCAATGTCGTTAACATGTTGATGTCTTTGTTACACCTTTTCCCTACGCTTGTCATCCTTTTTTTTTCCTTATATAGCGCGCGCACGCACACGCACCCACCACGTCCGTTACGCCAAGAGGCGAATCCTTACACAAAGACAGGAGGACGCAGGGCTCTTGGTGTGAAACGTTTAAACCATCGAAAACTACACTTACATATCTTGCAGCAATTATTTTTTAGGTTTTTTGCTCTCTCTTTTTTTCTCTCTCCCTCTCTCTCTCTCTCTCCTTTTTATCTTTTTTATTTGACTGTGTTTATCGTAGCGTAATGACGGAGTCGTGCACGGCAAGCCCGCCACCCAATGAGCGACGTATCGCGGTGCCTGGCACACACACTTCCGCGATATCGGCGGCTACGTGACGGCGGACGGGTCCAAGAAGACTCGCTGGCACCACCTCTACCGCGCCGACAATTTAGCTCGTGTCGCACAGACAGCGCGGCCTGCGCCTTTCTAAGGGACCAACTGCGCGTCGCGTGTGCGGTTGACTTGCGCAACGCCGCCGAACGGTGTCAACAACCGTACGAAATCCCAGGAATCACGGTCTATCGCATTCCCATGGCGACCGGTACGGACCTTTTGCGATCCATCCAAGGGGCTCCGAAGCTCACAGAGGAGATGGTGGAACGCTGGATGTGTGAGGCGTACGAGCACTTTGTGGTCGACTCGAAGGTGGAGCTCGGGCACTTTTTCAAGCTGCTTGTCGAGCGTGGGAAGTCGCACCCCGGTGACGAAGAAGCGTTGGTGTTTCACTGCAAAGTGGGCAAAGATCGAACGGGCGTCTGTGCGGCACTTCTTCTGATTACGCTCGGTGTGCCGCTAGAAACCGTCTTCGCGGACTACCTTCTCACCAATGAATACTACAGCGTGCCTCCCTTGATGCTGTGAAGAACTGCCTGAAGAGTCAGGTGGAGGAGGGGGCCGTCTTGGCCCTTTTCCAGGCGCGTCGCTCGTACCTGGAGCACGCTCTGGACACGATTGCCAAGGAATACAAAACCGTGCCCGCGTACATGCGAGAGGCCCTCGCTCTGTCCGACGAGGACATTGGAAATTCTCAAAAGGTGTACTTGGCGGATGCCTGATCGAGGCAGCCGGCGTCAACCAAGTAAGGTGAAAAGGGCATTCCTTCCTTCCCTTTCTCCTCTCCCTCTCTTTCTTCTGTTCTCTCTCCTCTCTTTTTTCTTTTTCCCTCTCTTTTTTTTCTGAAAACGTTTTTCAAAAAAAAAAAACTTGCGTTTCAACAATCGTTCGACACACAAAAAAGTGCTGCGACCACTTTTGTTTTTCACTTTTTTTTCATTCTGTTTGACCGCTTATCTCCCTCAATATTTTTTTCTCTCTTTGTTTCTCTGTTGCAGATTCCCCTTTTGATTCGCAAAAAAGCTGAAGAAAAACAACAAAGCAAACAACACACAACTGCGACGGCAGTGAGTGCACGTCATTGTGCAGCAAAGACACACCATGACGCTTTTGCACTGAGAAGCGTGACACCCTCTCTTTGGTACTTTGCAGTAAACTGCCCAACTCTCCCCTTTACCCAGGCGCTGTTGTTGCGGGCCGGACGCGCGCAGAGCTACTCGTTCATATGCGTTTTGTTTTGTCTTTTGCGTGAATTGAGACCACCTAAAAAAGCAGAACAACGTCGAACTCTGTTTTTTCCTTTTGCCCTTCCATCAATTTTATAATCCTAAGAGTCGCTCTCCCTTACTGCTTCCAATTACCACAGAAAGCGACGACGACACCAAGCTCAAACCATCATCCGAAATACATCGTCGCCTTACTCGCGAACGACATCTCCATCCACTTTCCCCCTTCATTCAGCCTTTTCTTTTTTTTTTTACGACACACCGCCTCCGCTACGCCATGTCTCAGGAAATCTCGTTGGAGACCCTCGCTACGAACCCCTCATTTCCTTCGGTCGCTGCCTCTGCGGATGAATCTGCGGTAGTTGCCGTGACCGAACCGTCGACAGATTGTGTCACGACCAAATTGGAAGCTCTGCCACTCGTCGCATCATCTCCTGAATGCGCCTCTCAGTGCGTCATAAGAACGAGGCAGAAAAGCACCACATCTAACGCCTCCACTTCCGCTAGCGCGCCTTGCTCTTCTCCAGCGCGTAGTACCTTTTCACGCCCCAAACGTCTCCGCGAAGATGACCACGACGACTCGCAGGCAGACCATCACACGCGTCGCGTCCAGAGCGAGGATCCGACTGCCCAGTTAGCGGCCAGTGCAGACACCGCCGCGGTTTCCTTACCCGTCAACGTTGGCCGCAATGTCGTGGCGACAGCGCCCGCAACCGTCCACACGCAAAACGCCTCAGAGCGCGCATCTCCCGCGGGCAGTCAACGTGAAAGAAGCACACCTCCAACTTCCACGGCGGCCGCGTGCGCGACTCCCCTGTCTCCTCGCGGCTCTCCGGGGCGGGGGCGGGCACACCGCCTCCCTCCACAGACGTTGAGGCGAAAGAGGCCGTTGTCAGTGCAGTGGCGGAGGGCGAGGATGGCCCCACCCACGTTGAGAGTGCGTAGGCGAGTGGCACAGCCACACACCCCTCTGGCGCCTCCGCTCCGCACGCGCGCGTTGCTTTGTTTTTTTTTTTTTTTTGTAACTACTCTCTCTCTTTTCTCCCTTTTCACTTTCCTTTTCCCTCCCTCCTCCTACGGCTCGCC
>NW_026094340.1:0-4823 GCF_024586455.1 Bactrocera neohumeralis | reverse complement strand
ATTCATCAATCGTTTTTGGCGCCCCTTTTACTGGTGTATTTTTTGCCCGCCCATTTTAAAGGGACCGGGGTAAAAAGCCCATCGATTTGCGTCTGGGTTTTTAAAGCCTTTGGGCCGACGAAATGAAGCGGGGGGCCCTGTTTTTTAACCATTTTAATCCCCCCTTTTGTGAGCCCCGGTCTTTTTGGGAAGGGCCCTTTCCCGGCCAAAAGGGGGGTTCGTCCCTTTTTAAAAACCCCTTTTCCAAAATTTTTTCAGATAATAAGTCGCATTTTTTTTGGCCCAAGGCCGATAAAACGGCGGAAAAAGCGCCCATCAGGTCGGGGTTTCCTAACCCTTGCAAAGGGAAATTACTTCGGGTTCCCTTCATTTAAAAATTTTCTCGTTGGTTCGGTCGGGGAAAACCTTTCTTTTTGAGGTTTGAAATTGTTTGGCAAGGAAAAATTTTTTCCCAGAAAAAAAAAAAATTTAAAATTTTTCCCGGTTCGGGCAAAATTTGCCTCTTTACTAAATTTTTTTTGCCGGTGGATTGTGGCCGGTTTCGGGGGCTTATTGCCATTTTTCAACAGTGGGTTTTAAATTTTGGGGAAATTTTCGCCCCCTTTGGCCATTTGATTCCCAAATTTCAAACGTGGATTTCGTTCGGACCCTTCCCTTTCGAATCATAAAAAGGTGATGGGCTTTTGCCTCCCATGGCTTTTTGTGATGCTCCCGGTATCTTTTAACGATTTAAAAGGGATACACAAACATTTTGTTCATTTTTGGGGATTTTTTTTGGGGGCCAAAATTCCCGCTTTGTTTTTCCAGCCAAATATAAACCCAAAAAATTTTACGTTTTAAAATTCCATCTTTATAATTTTTTTTTTCACGACAAGACAAAAAATGTTTTTTTGTTGAAAAATGAATGATTTTTTTGGGTTTAAATTTAAACGATTATTATGGGAGTTATCGGTTTGAATTTTCCTTAGGGGGTAACCCTGTTTAAAATATTAATTTCCCGGGGGTGCTCGTTTACCAATAATTTAACGGGAAAAAATTTTGTTTTTTTAAAAAATTAAATTTTAGCCCTTTTTTTATATAAAGTGAAAATTTTTTTGGGGGGTGAAAGCCAGCTTGTTCGGTAGGAAAATGAAAAAACAGGACCCATTTCCAGGCTTTTAGCATCGGGAAAAGAAATTGGGGTTTAAATTTTTGGGAAAAAGAAAAGCTTCAAATAATTAAAAAAAAAAAAATTTTAAAACAAAATGATTGATTTTGATATAATACATATGATCATCCCGAAAAAAAAGTTCAAATTGTCAGGATTGTTTTACTATTTTTTTAAGAATTGGCTTAACTCTAAATTTAATATAAAAAAAACCTAAATCCGTTTGTTATTTTTCCCTTCCCATCATTTTTGGGAAATTAATTTTATCCACATATTTTTTGTCATTATCGTGAGAACCCCCTTTTTTTCCTTCCCCTTTAATACAAGCCCCCCCTTAAATAAAGGCTTTTTGGTAAAAAGGGATTTTTAAAAATCAAATTTTTTTAATTAAAATAGTCTCCTTCTTTTCAATCACCTTTTTGCTGGTATAAAGGAAAAGCCCTTTGAATGGCCCCTCACTTTCCAAAAAATTTTCCCTTCATGGAAATGCATTTTTTCCCAAAAAAGAAAGGGCATTTTCCCATACCCCAATTAAAACGGGGGGAGTGGTTGGGGTTAAAATATTTTTGGTCAAATAAACGCCCCTTTCAAAATTTTGGGATTCTGACAATTTTAATGTAAATAAATTCTTGCAAAACAAATGGGTTCCCCAATTTTCGTGCCAAAATTTCGATAAAAATCGAAAATCAATTTTTGGAAAATGTTCAATACCTTTTTCCATAAATTTTGATGTTTTGGGCTGTTTTTGGGAAAAATTCCACCAAAAATTTTGGGGGAATTTTCCCGGGGATTTTTTTTTAAAACCCCAAAATTTGATCGTCATTTATGTCCTCCCCGCCCCGGAAAACTTTAAAAACCCTTCCATCCTTTCTGGGATGGTGAAATCCCCCAAAAACTTTTAATCAATTGAAAACGTTTCGGTAAAAGTTCTAAAAAAAATTTTTTAAAGGTTGGGTTTTGTTCAGCTTTTTTTTCTTTTTTTAAAAAAACAAAAAAACATACTGACCTTAAAAAAAAAAAATTTCCCTTTAAAAGATGAAATGAAAGGTTTTGGCCCAATCGGAAAAAGATAACAAAAACACCCCAAAACAACAATAATAGATTTGCCCCCAAGGGGGCGCAAAGGGTAAAAAAGTCCTATTTAAACCCTCCTTGGGGCAAATTTTTCAATATAAAACCCGAAAATTTAAATAAAGTATGGGGAACTAGTAAAGTGAAAAATTATTTTTAAAAATTGGGTTTTTTTGGTTTTGTTGTGTTTTGGGGGGGCCAAACAAACCAAAATAATCAAAAAAAACCGTGATAAAAAACCCTCCATTTTGGGATAAAAAAGAAAAAAGTGATTTTAAACAATTTGGCAGTTGGTTGAAAGGTAAAAACCATTAAAAAAAAAAAAGGAAGGGAATAAAAAAAGGAAAAATTTGTCGTTCTAAAAGGGGAACAGAGAATAATTCATTGGGAAAAGTTCCAGGATCTTTAAAAAAATTTTCCCTATTAAAAAAATGTAAATTTTTCTCTTGGGGTCAAAAATGCCCTTAAAGAAGGCGTTTATGGGAAAGGGCTAAAAAAATCCCTTTTAAAACCCCAAAAAAAAAATTTGAAATTCCTTGGGGAAAAAAGTATCTTTTTGGAACCCAAATTTTTGGGAAACTTTTGGTTTTTTTTTATATGATTATGAAAAATTCTTACAAAATTTGTTTCACGCCCGGCTTTTTTAAAAAAAGGTTTCCCCGGGAAATTGTTTGGAAAAAAAATTGGTTTCAAGAAAAAATGTTTTTGATACTCTTATGCCATGTTTGGGATCTCACATCAAAATAAGGGAAAAAATAAATTTTAAAAAAAACCGTCTTTGGGGTTAAAAATTTTTTTTAAAATTCCCCGAAACATTTTTTTTCCAGGGATGGAAATCTTCGGGATAACCCCAAACCGGAAATCTTTTTCAAAAAGGCAAAAATTAATTTGGAAAAAAAATCGGGATAAACATTTTAATTTTTTTTTTTTTATTTTTTTCATTTAACGTTTCAATTTTATTAAAAGGATAGGTTGACATTAACCGTTTTTTTTGGTTTTTTAGTTATGGAAAAATGAAGTGTGACGATGTTAAACAGAAACCAACAAAAAAAATTAAGTTCTAAAGATTTCTGAACGGGTTTGAAAACCCCTCTATTAAAAATCAAGGTTTTGGGTGAAACCCCTCCTTCAAAATTTAAAAGCATTATTCGGGAATATTTTGAAATTTTAAACCCAAAGTTTTAAACAAAAATGATTTGGGTCCTTTATTAAAACCCAATTTTTACTATGTTTTAAAAAAAAAAAATTCCTAATATTCAAATTGGAAAAATTGTTCATGTGATTTTTATTGAAAATTATTTTTAATTAAAATTTTTGGGTGACCCCAAGTGGGGTTTTAATATAATTGGACGGGGAAAACCCCAAACAAGATATTATTTTTTGGTTAAAAAAAAAATTTGAATTTTTAATAAAAATTTTCAAAGGCCCCCCTTTGTTTTTTTTCAAAAAGGGCTGAGCCCAATTTTGAGGGCTTTTAAAATTTCCCATCTAAACCTCCTTCAGTTCAGGGTCTTCCTATCCAAAAGGGTTTTCAAAAAGTTGAGATCCCCCAAAAAAAAAAAGTTGACTTTCTCACCCATGGTGTTTGCAAAAAAACGGTTGTTTTTTATTTGTTTTATCACCACCCACTTGAAGTCATCGGGTGGTGCCTATAATGATTTCTGGGACCTAAAGTGGTTTATTTAATTAAATTTTGGCCCCGGGACCCCAGTTCAGGTTTTGCAAGGTTTTTGAAAAATATTTATCATTTTTCGGAACATTAATTAATGTACTCCTTTTTCGTATTCGTAATTAACCAATTTTGGAAAAAAATTTGAAAAATTTGCCTTTCAAAAATTTTTTTTCCCCGCTTTTCCCAAAACCTAAATCGTCATTATGAATAATACTAAAAAAATAAAATTATATATATTAAAGGTATATAGACAGTTCTCTTTTTAATACGCTTTTTAAAAATCCCACCCAAAAAATGTAAACCCAATCATTTAAAAAACATGGGATTCTCACAACATTGATTTAAAACAAAAATAAAACTTTCGCGTGTGTGTGTCCCCAAAAGGGAAAAAAAAAATCATGGGGAAAAAAGTATTTATAGTGGGGTAGATAAAAGTTTTCGGGAAACACACATAAATTTTTGGGTTTTTTAAACTTTGATTTAAAAAAGTCAAAAATTAATATGATACAGATTCTTTGAAATTAAATGAACTCCTTAAAGACTATTAATTACAATTTAAATAAAATGTTTTAAAGGAAAAACAATTTCATTATTTTTGGGTATTTTTATCCAAATACCCACGAAACTGGAGACATTAACAAAAATTTATAAACTCGAATATCGGGTGGAAAAATTTTTAATATGATAAAGTTAAATTAAAAACAAAAATTATAGAAATTACCTCCGTTCAGGATATTGTATTTTTTTTTTTGGTCTCCAAAAATTTAAAATTTTTTTTAAATTGTGACCTTATTCAAAAACCACTTCTCGTCACCGGTAAAGTTGGGGTTTTGTTCAATGTTGGTTCCTTTTATGCCCAAAAATTTGAACGGTCCTTCAAAAGGAGGGCCGGCCGATTTTGTAACTCCGTTTCAAAATTTTTAAGGGGAAATT
>NW_026094339.1:0-17950 GCF_024586455.1 Bactrocera neohumeralis | reverse complement strand
CGACCGGCCAAACGAAAATTTTTGAATACACGTTCTTAGGACCTTATTGAGCCGCTGCACAACTACTTAACTGTGTCCATAAGAACGTGTTTTGACAGATGTGCTTGCAGTCTGTCGTGCTCAATTTGTTCAGCATTCCCCTTTGACAAAACGCAAGTTTGGGCCTTGGTTGACCGTGACAATGGAGACGCGAAAAAAGGGTGCGACACTTTTTACTATGAATGTATGTACATATGTATGTATATGGCTCGATTTGCTTTCGTAAACATACGACAAATGTCCCAAAGAAATAATATATGTATGTACATAGAATATGCATTTTCATAGAAATTCTATTGGTACAAATATGGAAATGATAACGAAATAATGCGAATATGCATATTTCATAAGGTCTTTAAATTTTTTTTTAAGAAATGAAGTTCATTTGACACATCTTCGCTTTGTAATAGACAAAATAAAGATAACTTTTTTGAAAAAATTAAAAAATTAAAAAATAAAATTAATTATTTTTATCAAATTTTTTTACACCATATGTGTCTCGAAATGCTTCTTTACACTTTATGTGACTTTGCATTTTTTTCTTCAAAGCATTTTTTTTATTCATTCTCCTGAATTCAGTCTTTTTCATATATTTCTGCCACTGCATGCTCAATTCTGCTAAATAGCAGCGAGATTGATAAAATTCCGTGTCGCAATCTTATAAGCTCTTTAGCCGTCCAATCAAACATCACAGAATTCAACTCGCAATTCAATTCTCTTCTCTATGTTTTATGTTCTCTCGCGATGCTATTTGAAACCATTGTTGTTTTTGTAGAAGAATATTCGTAGTTTTTGCGGGTGACATATCTACAGTGAACGTATGTATAAGTATTATGTTGTGTATGCATTATTTGTGGGGGAATGTCATGCGCACATATTTACATGTGTACTCATATTTGTATGTTGGTTGGTATACATTAATTGTTCGGCAATGTCGTACACATATGCATGTATGTAAGTTACATGAACCAAGAAAAGTGCAACTAGTAAAACCCCGAAATTACAGCGCAAGCGACAACTGGTAAATTCTGCCGATGCAACCTCAGCACATCCGGCACATGAATCGAAAAAATCAATTGTTTTTACAAGTTATACTAATTTAGGAAATAGATCACCCCCTTAATAATTCCGTGGCTTTGAATAAGTAATTTAAACCCAAAATTTTTAAATTTAAGTTTGAGTCGTTTTTGGTTTATAAAGCCGACACGCTGTCCGATTAAAAAAAAATTTTTTTTTGGTATTCCCAACGCGGGAATACATAATTTGCACATACATACAGCAGTGCGCGCAACTTTGATAAATTATATTGATTTGAATTTGAATTGTACTTACATACATATGATGCGTATGAAAATTAAATGACATATTGTTGTAATATGTATGTATATTACGTTTTTATGATATTATGATAGTATCTCATATAAATACATACATACATATGTATATTATATTTACAAACATATTCATATACATACATATGAAATTATAATATTTTTCAAACATAGGTATTTTAATAAATAACTTTAATTGCACATTAACTACAAATATTGTTTTGAAAATAGCATAATTTAATTAGAATGATATAAATTATGCATACATATATTCATAGAAATACGCAAAATGATAATCACATCAAAAATGATGGCATATGAGCATAAAAAAATATAAGCAATAGGCCAACATATGTACGTCTGTAATAGCAGTGCATGTTCCTGAGCACAATTTTCTTAAATGCTCAGCTCTGTTCACGCGCCACTGTTTAAAATTTCTTTTCAGTAGCTTTGGGGAAATGCACTCATCGCATTTTGTTGGCTTTTGACAGTTTACACGCCTGTCCGTTGTTGGGTTCTCTATAAATTTACGTTCTCTGATAACAAGATCAATTAAAATACACAGTAGGGAAATTTTTTCATAAAACTAAGTTGAATCAAAATAAATACGAACATTTTTTTTAATATAATTTTCACTGAAATAAAAAATTTTTCAAAAAAGGAAGCATCCCCCATACCATTTTTTCAACTCACTTTGAACTGTGTTAATGGAACTGAAATTGGGTGGGCGAGATCCAAACCAACTAACAGACTTCATTAAGCAAAATTGAAGACATATTACCCACAACAATAGAAAATTATTATTTTAAAAAATAAATAAAATTAGGAATAAACAAAATAGGATATTAGCGCATAATGATCTAAATTTCTCAACGAATGAAGTTAATAGGATAGCACTGAAATCATTTAGGCAACATCTCCCTAGAACTCACTAAAACTATGATTATAGCACGAGACCTGGATAGTCTAGAAAAGGCATACAAAATAATATTAGAAGCTAGACATCAAGGCTGCACAGCGCTAGGGCAACAAAGGAAAGATTCTAACCCTAATAGCTATCGTAGGACTAATTTTAGCGATAACGTTAACAATAAGAACATTTTCCAGACCCAAACAAAATATAAATAATATCCCCACTTATAATAGTAGACATAACAATTATATGCCACCAAACAGGTATAACAGTGGCTATGTCCCAAGGAATGTAGGTAATAATTATAACAGTGGCACCGGATCAAGCCAAACTAGAATGTCATACCAAAAAAAACACATATTATAACCAATAGGGAAATTTCAACCCACAGAGAAACTTTAATCAACAAGGAGACGGGAATCAAACTCGTAATTACAACCCACAGGAAATTATAATCGGTCCGCAATATCAAATCGCAATAAACCAGAACCTATGGATATTGGCAATGCAAATACAAATAATAATAGATAAAACAAAAAAGTTATATTTCATCATTGAAACTGGGAAAAGTTCAGTTTGATCAACGAAAATGTTTGTAACCCGAAATGGAAGAGGGATGTAGATTGCAAGTCACTGCAATGGGAAGAAAAAAGGAAGTTAAGAGACTTTGCAGATTCCCAATATTTAAGTATTTGATAAGTTACAGCTCAAATCGCCGACGGGGTAAGGACTGTCTCCACGCCGACAAGTCTCAACTCTTGAAACTTTTAAACGCATCTTTCTCGAATCATCATTTTCAAACTGTCATGGTCCTAAAAAAGGTATTCAAGATTTTTTTTACATAGGTTCTTCTACTCATTTATAGCTATCGTCCCTACCAGAATTGTTTTTCTTTTTCGAAAATATTTTCATATTTTTTTAAACGATTTTTAACAAAAAAAAAAAGATTTTCTTTTTCTTTTTTTTTTGGAGTTTGCCTTTTTTAAGAAATTGATTATATTTGGTAGGGACGAAAGTCGCAGAACTCTAATACATTGATTTTTTTATTTCAGAAAAAGTTTTGTTTAAAAAAAAATATATTAAAAATGAAAAAAACGAAAAAAAAAATACATTTCAAAATACAAATAAAAATATATAAAAAAAATTAAAATGATTGAATTTTGTTGTCGCATAAAAAAAATTTCCTAAAAAGTGGTAAAATGTAGGTTCACATGAGAGTCCCCCCTTAAAACAAAAAACTATTTTATTAATTGCTAATTAACATCAATTCGCCCAAAAAAATAGAATTAAATATAAAACATTTTCACACAATTATTTTTTGCAACTTTCGACGTGGTTTTCTCACAATATTTTTATCGGAAACTTATGTAATTCAGTTTTTTATAAAAAAGCTCCAATAAGGATCAGGGATTATCATAAGTAAATTCAATTGACGTCGTAGATGACTCCAAGACGAATGTGGGGACGGTCGTCCAAAATCAGTTGTTGCTCCATAAACTATTGATGCTCTGCGCAAGCTGATATTGCAGAATATTATGTAACCTATCGTGGGATAGGGAAAAACTATGGTATTAATAGGACTTGCATGCATTTAATAATGTTGAAATTTGACTATACAGTTTTATTCGCGTTGGTCGAACAAACTAGTACATATAAGTTGAAGTTTGATTAGAAGTAGAAAAGACTTTATCGACTATCATATATTAGGTAAATTGAACATTAAACTATTTCTCAATTGTATTAAAAAGTAAGAATATTCATACATAAAAAATATACATAATTCTTAAAATTAGCATGTTTTCAAAATTCAAAAAAAAAAATAAAATTTGATTGATAATATTGACAAATATTTGTATTTATCATTTTTTAAAAATTTAAAACTCAATTACGTTCCCACCTTTTTTTTTATAATCTTCAACCCAAATTTCTACAGAGTATTATAGTTTTTTTCATCTGACGATTGTACGTATCAACAAAACTAATCGAGATAGATATAAGGTTACATACTTATCTATATAAATAAAAAAGAAAGCCCAAAAAGTATGTACGCTCAAACTCAATAACGCCTGGGCCAATTTCCCAAATTTTTTCAAATTTTTGAAGTTCAAAGATGGTTTTTAGGGGGAAAATTCGAATAATCTCCCGGGAAAAACCCCCAAAAACAGCCCTTTTCTTTTCCCCCTACAAACTTACATACATACATACATACATACATACATATGTATATAAAAATGAATGTTTGTTTGGGTTTTTAAAATTTTTAAAGGTTGTTTTTTATAAAAAAACAAATACCTTATATTTTTCATGAGGAGAAGTCGGAGAATTGGACAATTCCAAAAAGTAACATTTTTCATACACATTTTTTTCAATTTTTGTTTGTTTTGTTTTTCAATATTTTGATTTGTAAATTATTTGAATCGTTCAAGTTCGGTCGCTTGCTTTTTTATTCCGGCTATCCAAAGGAAAAATTATTGAAAATTATTCAGTGAAAACTTTATGTGTGTTTCAGACGAAGTTACTGATTGAAATTTGTTACGAAGCCACGAAGAGGTCACGCTAATATTTGTCGGCGTTCTTTTTGCCATCAACGTAGGGCAGCCCAAAGAAAGGCAAGAAGGACTCCCAAAATGCGATGACATACGTGCGGAATTATGGATCGCGGTCAATCAGCTAGCGATCGTAACAATCATCACAGCGACTTTTTAAACAATAGCTGTGATGTTTGACGGTCTTTATCATGAAGCAACCTATTGTATATATGGTGCTGTTAGATGCTGAATGTATTCTGTTGCGTGCTGCCGCACGCACATATTCTTCTCTGAATGCGGATGGTGATTACACCAGATCAAATTGATGAAATCATTTCAGCGGAAATGCCTGATTCCCGAATAGATTCAGAGTTATGCAAGTGGTGAAAACCAATATGGTTCATGGACTTTGGGAACGCCCCCACTTTGGTTTGTATGTCTGACAACGTACACGAAACACTACTCATGTGCTTTTCTTTCGGAAACGGAAATGGGAAATGATGGATATTCACCGCATCGGCGTCGCTCACCAGACGACAATGGCAGAACATTTAGCATTTAGAGGCGTGAATATCGACGTTAACAACACATCGAAGTTGAAAACATATGAATCGTACCATATTCGCCAATTTTGTCTAATTCACATTCAAAACTCATGTCAATGTTGAATATTGTAGATTGGTGAAATCGATCAAATACGTTTGCAAGTACGTCAACATAGCAACAAGCGTTTATTGACCTTGAACAATATGAGATCAGCAGTATCAAATGGGTTGATATGTGAACCGTAATAAAGCGCTTTGTAGGATGTTTACTTTTGCAATTCATGAAAGTTTTCCGACTGTTGTGCGTCTCGCGGTTCAAACTTCATTTTGCCGCGTATTGTGAATGGTACAGTGTTTGCAACTTTGAGAAGCTTACGCCAGCAGTTGCGTTTTGCTGAACATGCTAATCACTGGAAACAGACGAACGACAATGCAATAGTTAATTGCATGCCACTGAAGTTCGCATAGTTTTCGCGAAAGATCATTTCGACATATCAGCCTTTCAAATTGTAAGTGTTAATTATGGGATACGAAAATGACATTGCTGATGACATTTTACATTGTATTCGCTAAGAATTGAAAATGGAAAATTTCGGTTGATACTTCCAGTGGTTTGATATCAATTTCATATCCCTTTTGTCAATTCACTTCAACGGAAGATGAACTCATCACGAATGTTTATCCGCACATTGGTAAAATTATCGTACCTGCAATTGCTTGAAAGCAATTTTAGTTGTCGTAAACATCGATGTTAATACTTAACTGGAAGATTCAAAGTCAAATTTCGTGAGGTTTGCGCTCATATAAATCGATCGATCGGCTTGACAAGGGAGACGAAACCGTAAATTATCCAGTGGAATTTCCAAATTCTTCGAGAGCCATGGTATGCCCCACCATCATTTATGTCTCAAAGTTGGATTCGTCATTATTAGGTTTCACAATCTTCATGCGCCGAAACTGTAATGGAACCCGACTGATTATGACGCAGTTACGAATACAAGGACAGCCATTTCATTTCAAAACGTATTCACTTTCAGAGAAAATTGGCCAGATATATGTGGCGTGTTGACGAGTTGGAAACCCATCTTTTTGTATATTTACACCAGAATAGAAATCAAAGAAATTATGTTTATTAAGCTGCGCTACATTAAAATAGAAAATCGAAAATAAACCATTTTCGACACAATATAATTTCAACTTTTTTCATTCTCAGCATATAATTTCTCACGCAGACAAAATCTATGCAAGCTGTAAACAGCTTAATAAAAATTGAGATATCTGATAAAACTTGGGTACATATGCCCTCCAGTCCAAAAAGCTTCAATTCTAGATGTATGTAATTGGACCACCGCCACGCCCACAATCTGCCATTAACCGAAAGTAAAACCCATAAAGTGCCATAACTACACTGGATTAAGATATAGCACCATAATTTGGTACAGATATCGCAGTATCAGGGGGCACTTATTGTCCTAAAATTCAGAAAAAATTCAAGGATATCGTATTGAAAAGGACGAAAAAGGATATTATAATATTAGACCTAGTGCACCAATGGTGCTTGGCTGACCCCATATATTTTGTACGTGAAAATATGTATATGAACTTTGGTATGTTTCTATCACTTCGCACACGATTGATTTGCTCTGTTTTCATGTTCGTTACGTGTCCAAATTGGTTTGTATGTTTATATAGATCAAATACTTTAAGGAAAATTTAATTTTTTTTGCTCAAAATGTTACATTTTTTTGTGAACGCTATTTCCAGGCCCCTGGTAGGGATAAAGGGAGGTTGAGGGCTTTCCTGAAAGCTTCGGGGGTGAACCTGCAAAATGATTTTGATCCCCCCCCCCGGCTTCATACTCCTCCAACTGTAGTGAAACAAAGGGGGACTTGGTGAAAACCCATTTTCGCCTATTGTCATGCTCCCAATTGGGAGCTTGTGGCGATTATACATTTCCTGAAAAGCTCATTAAATTACCTAACTGGTGCAAGTTTATTTGATCTACCTAAGGTCAAATACTTTAGCCAGAGCGTTTTAAAGGTTAAGAAAAAATGTAATCTTTTCTCAAAATGTTACATTTTGCTGAACGTATACCCGCCAAGCGTGAACAAGAGCAGTCAATTTGATTTCAACCAAATCAGAAAAAGAACAACATGTATCTATATTGCACATAAGTATATGAGCGTAAATACAACACGTATTTCCACAAACCTTCCTTGATCCACAACAGACAACCTCTGAAAATTTTACCAAGATTGGTTCAGCAGTTCATTCGTTTGTATGAGAAAAAGGAAAGGGCTATTTTTAGGGGTTTTCCGGCAATTATTCGATTTTTTCTCTCCGTAAAAATCATCCTTGAACTCCAACGAACATTAAAAAAAAATTATCAAATTTGGTTCAGTCGTATGAAAGTTATGAGTGTACATACAGTTTGGCGATCCATTTTTATTTATATAGAATAGGAAGATTGGTATAAAGTGCACTGGATACTTTTAAGTCCTTACATTAGCATATGGCGAATAACTTGAGTAAGAATTAAATATCTTAATAAAGTTAAACATATAGTGCCGTATGAAAACACTATTTAAAGATAGAAAACTGTAATTTTGTAAAAGGACCCCAGTAACAGGGATCACCTGTGAGCTAAAAAATTGATAAAAGTGAGCGTGAGTTCATCCTTCAATGGTTTAATGAACATGTTTGCCAAACCCGCAAAAAGCTAAATCAACCAAGCTTGCTATTTCGGTTCTTTATATACTGTATTTTCTTTTTTACTGGCAAAGACACCGCTTATGCGATTCTGGGCGAGTTAACAAGAGCGCGCCAGTCGTCTTTCTTTCCTCTTTCTCTGCGTCCCCTCGCGGGTATTGTTGTCCATTTTACGACATTGGCTAGCCAGCGCAGCCGCTGTCTCTAAATCGCTGAGCTATGTTAATGTCGTCGTATATCTCGTACAGCCCATCAAAGGACCATTAATCTTCCGCAGAACCTTTTTCTCGAAAACTCGCGTTCTCTTGAAACGTCGGCTCATCAGATGTTGTCATCGTCCATGCCTCTTGCACCGTATATGGCTGGACGGAATAATGTGTGATCTATAGGGTTTTGTTGACAAAATAATCTACGTGGAAGCTCAGTCAGGGAGGCGACGACTGTTTGTTTGATGACGGAAGACATTTCGTCTTGCCCTCGTTCTGAAAGTCTAAAAGCAGAACCGTGGCACAGGTGTTGAGGCCACTGATATCAATATCATCGGCATACGCCAGCAGCTGTACACTCAGTAACGAAAATTGTACCCTGCTCGATTAATTTCTGGAGGTCAATTATTTTTTTCCAGCCAGCAGATGGGTCGAGTGGTATCAGAGGAGGTCCTTCCTCGATCCTGACGGAGCTTTAGGTATTGCCTCAACGTCAGTTTACACAGCCGTATTAGTTTTCGGGCATGCATGTGATGACAGCAAGTCTTAGGTGAAACGGGTCAATAATACGGGACATATAGCCCCTATATACCTAATATAAATACGTTCGAACTTCCGATTGACTTTATAACACAGCTTTTGGTCAATTTGTGAGAAATCTTTTTAAGTAAGGGCTAAATTCGGGTGCAACCGAACATTTTATACTCTTGCAATTTGCACAAATCAAAGCCCGGGAAATACTTTATGATGTAAAACGTCAACCTAAGGGACGAAATCCAAGCAATTTTAAATATACATACATATAGTATACTATATATATATATAACTAATATACTGACCGACATATTAAACATAAGGTTTGTTGACAAACAAAAAAAATTTTCCCTGGGTTTCATTAAGTTACCTAATATACAACCAATCATATGGAGCAAAGGCAGCCGGCTGTTCGAAAATCCTAGTAATAGTTACATATGTATATTGAGATAGTTGTGCTTTTCGCCCAATTTGTATCTATCATACTCACACAGATATACTAGTTATGAGTAAAACATATTCTGTAATTTTCATTGCGATAACTCAAATATTTGCCGATATATCCATGATAAAATGGAAGTTCAAAAATATTTTTATTCGAGGTATATGGCTCAGGGAAGTATTGGCCCGATTTAACCCATTTTTGGCGCGCAGAATTCCTATTGTCATGAATGGATTCTGTCTGGATTTCAATTGTAAACCTCACACATTGAATGATATTTTCGGTGAAAAGTCAACTATAGATACTGGAGTCAACATATTCTCTACCTAGGCTTTTGAACAGTTTTGGTTGGATTTGGAAATTTTGGTAATAAGGTGGCATACTTTAAGGACTTATTACTACAAAGATGTATTTTGTTTTATTAATTATTTCTTGATTTGTGTACTAGAAAGTGAAAGAATCAAGGAAAATAAAAAAAATAAGAATATGCCATATGAAGTAGGCGTGTGGTTGTAATCCGATTTTTCCATTTTCACACTTTGACATAGAAGTATTAGATAATGCTACGTACTAGATTTGGTTAAGTGATTTGGAGATATGTATATCAAACATATTAGAGAGCGGGCTAAGCCCACTTTTTCAAAATTTGTCCTCCACAGATGCCCCTTCTGCTGCGATTCCCTGTACCAAATTAAAGTTTTATATCTTAATTTACTGCTTAGTTAAAGCAGTTGATAGGTTTAGATTAAAAAGTAAGCTGACGTTGCAGTGGTCTGATTACGCCCATTTCCGAACTCGTAATTTGTACTCTCATGAACTGCGTGCGACTAATTGCAGCTATTTTGTTAATGTTGTAATTGAAATTACCCATTTTATTTTTGTTCTTTATCTTATCTTGCTCACCTGCTAAAGCTGCGCTGCATATTTAACTCTTCTACCTCCATTTAGTGCAACATAACCTGTATTTCTGGATTATCTCAAGTACGCATATTTAGATCTGTAGTACGAATCCTCTTTCTAATAATATAACAATTCATAATTTGTTGTATTATTGGTAAAAATAGTACTGTTTCTCTAATATATAATATCCACCAGATCTTCAATCCCATCTATTATTACTAAAATGTGCATAATAGTTGTATTGATTTCTGGTGCTATAGTCAACAGACCCACTTGATTCTCTCTGAGATGAGCACATATTTAGCCCGCAAAGTTAGCAAAGTGCACACGAGCCAGAGTAGAGAGGAATATCAGTTTACGTAGGAGGGGCATAAAATCTTAACTGACATCAATTACATTCCTTTACCTGAAAAACGTATTCTAATGTAGATAGTTGCGGCAATATAATATTACCTTTAATTAAAGAGCGGAAGTTTACTTCACATCCGAGAATTACTGATTGTACTTGGCTAAAAGAAGTACTTTATTTTGCAGGTTTTTAGAGTTTCGCATTAATATTTGTTTAAATATACTTTGCATAATTTGAAATTCTAATACTGGTTGGAAAAATTTTATGAGTTATGCCTTAAATCAATTTTATTTAATATAAGAAAACAGCACATTTTAAAACTTTACAACACCTTATGATTTGACCTATTTTATTCACACCTTCTTTTGCGATAGAACAGTAATGGTGGTGATACCATTGTCATTATTTTTACTGCAATGAAGAAAACTTTCTAAATGATGAGCTTTTATATTTGTATATACAGAGCAAGTTTTATATATATATATATATATAAAAAAGAGATAATTGTGACCACAATATATATTTGTTGAAACATATAGCATTTCCATTTGATGTAAATGCTTATATAAATATATATTATATATATACATATGTGTATATAAAAATATATTAATATAATTGGCAAATTATTTTTCAGTTTGATTGTTTTATCAAAATATTCAAAAGAATTGAGGTTTTTTTCTATAATTGTTCTGCTGAATTTTAAAAATCTAAGTTGCTTCACAAATGTATTAAAATAATAATACGCGCTATAGAGAGGGAATTTTATTTCAAAATGTAAGAAATCATGGCAGAAACATCGTATTTTGCTACGAGCGGCAAGCGTTTTGTTCTCGTTTTCATGCGAACAATGTTGCTATTACTCAATACGCATATGTAGTTTAGCACACATCTAACTTTTCAATTATAATTTTTCATAACATAAAATATCAAAACTGAAATCAAACTATTAAAACTAGTTCATATATTTATAAATAATAGCATTCGACACCGATTTTGAGTTAGTTTAAGAAAATTTCGAACATATTGAAAATTTTTTATAATTACTACAGTACATCGAGATTGGCAACCCTGCGTGTGAGAGAGCAATCTGCTGACACCTTTCTGCGGGAAAATCCCAATTCGCTGGAAATTCTATGGTAAGCGGGCGGTAGAAGCGATGTTGGCTTACCATTCACATTGCGCTCTCATAAGATTCATTTGGGCATACATACTATATGTGTTTGAAGAAACAGTGGTTTCTAAATTGAAGTTATTGTTAAAATTACTTTTTATTACGAAGTTTAAAGAGATAACCTGGTTTGAAAATTTTTGATTCGAAAATTATATCAATGTTTGGAAGTACTTACACTTGTGAATAATTTCTTTCAATATTGAAATTAAACAAACATAAAATAAGAAGTAGGTTATCTGATTTAAATTTTGGTACAATAATGCGTGTAGCTACAGCAAATGAGATTCAACCAAACATAGAAGATTATTTGAAATAAACTAAATTAAATGCTGTTATAAAGACATATTAAAAAAAAATTATTACTAAAATAAAATATTTATTATACTTTTTGTTATTTGTCTTACATTTTATAAATTTATAGTAATTACAAAGAAACTTAAAATTGTTACGCAATTTTACAGTTATTACCCACAGTTCAACTTCCCGTGTATGCGCGCGCTCTCATTTGTAAACATGGTGTGGCAAAATACGTTGCTCTCATTTGTAAATATGGAGTAGTAAAATAGGTTGCTTAGTTTGTCCGCGATGATCCCCTCATCTAGCCCTCAAAATGTGCAGTCGTGCCCGAACGGGAAAAACGCCACTGAGGGCTAATATGCCCACCCCTGGTCTATATATCGATTGGGGTCAATGAACCCTCGTTTTACCTCTTGTGGAGTGCTTGTGCTATAATAGATTCAATACATGCTTTATTTACTTCCTGCACCTTCTCATTGTCGTTTGGTGTAATAATTGTTGTTTAAAATCTCTTCTGTTTTCTTAACAGAATGACGTTGGTTGTGTGCTATCTTATAATTTCATCTCCAATGGCGGCAGGTACAACTAACAGCTCCTTGATGGGATCATAATATTCTAACTCATTTCTCATGAAAAACTTTTCAAAGGGTCCATTCTCTAACGCTTTCCTTAGATCTAGGCTCAAGTACGTAGTTGCACTCTTGCAGATAAATCTAGCCCCATCTCATTATTCTGTCGGGAACATCGCTTTTTTTTTTACCGTCACTGTAAAAGCGTTGCATTTGCTCACGATCTTAAACGGGATTTCAGATAAGCCCGCCACATTCTTAAAGCTTTAATTACCGAAAGTACCTCAAGTTCGAATGCACCAACTGGTCCTTCGCGCCCCTTTGCAGCTGTAACTCTCCGTAACCGTATTTTGTTGCGGAAGATTTCAACAAAAAAAATAAAAGCTTCCATAGTGCGATAGCGAATGACGTTAAAATGTTCTCTCCAAATTGGAAATAGATATCTTCAAAACTCTTCCTTTGAGAGGGGAAACCGTTTTGAAAAACACCATTTTAAGAAAACCGCGTGCAAAAATTGGAGTCGCTTTGTTCCCCACTCTTTTCCCTTTCTACCAAAAACGCTGTAGCAACCGAAATAATTGGAATTTCGATTTAAAAAAAATGTGTGTGTATACTGTCCGATAATGCAACAAAATCATAGATTTATCGAAAATTTCACACTGAGATCCCTTAATCAATGCGGCCTTGAATTCTTATATTCCTATCATCTGGTCTTTTCCCAACCTGAGCTTCTCGTCTTTTCGCAGTAGAAAACGCCTGAAAAATGATGTTAATCCTAAAAACCGTTGCAGCTCCTTCATGCTCCCAGCCAAGGGAAAGTTTTTAATCGCTTTTACTTTCTCACCCGATGGTAAAATTCTACCCTTCTCGATCACAAATCCCAAAAAAATAAATTTGCCTCCTTAAAGTTTAACATGTTTTCCAATTTAAGCGTATGCCCTTCTCATTTGTCCTATTTAACACCTTCTTTAAATGTTGTTGATCTGTGCACATATCTTATGGAGGAATAACTATATCATCCAAGTACGTAACTACCGTACCCTTCGGTATCGGATCTTGACTAACTGCTTCGATAAATCTACAAAATACTGCCTGCGAATTTGTGATGCCCAAAGAAACAATATTCATACACTACATGTCACGAAGGCGATATAGCTCCTGGAATTCGGTTCAACAGGTACGTGGTATAACGCGTTTTTATACTCTCGCAACAAAGTTGCTAAGGAGAGTATTATTCAAATCTAAAGTTGTAAATATTTCCACTCCTTGTATTTTGTCCAATATCTCGTCTACAAACATCATCGGAGAGTTGTCTATAAGTATCTTTTCATTTATCTTACGAAAATCCCAACAAAATCTTTTCCACTCATCCTTTTACTATATTATATGATGATGGGTACTCTGACGTGCTATTTAAATCTTTAAGCATTTCGCCGACGTGGTCGTCTATGTACTTTTGATCTTCATACGACACCCGTTGAAACACTGGCTTTTCATCAGTCAAAATTATTTTAATTTGGACAGCCAAATTTATTGGTTTTTTTGGGGCTGATATCGATTTATCAACGTTTTGAATGCTTCATTAGGACATATCGTGTCCTTCTTTCTTACATGGATATATTTTTGTACAACCTCAGATCTAAACTTGCACGCTTGCTCACTTCAAACCCTATCTCTCCATGAGACGGGTCTTTCTTCACCCACTTAGCTACGTCTATTTTTATCTATCAATTCATTAACTCATTGGCACCCGTTTCTGTCGACACTTTTTCAGTCTTATAGGGTTCTAAATAACAATTCCACTTTCTTAAGTACATTATTTGCTATAATTGCCTCGTACGGTATATCTTGTATCCTTACTACTTCAAATTTGACTTTCATTTTCACGCCTTCTACAGCTACCTCTGCTTTCAAGTTGCCCATTGTTGTAATCTCGCACTTTTCTATTCCATACAGCCGTTGGTTTTTTCAAAGATTAATCCTTTATAATTTCATAAACCTAAGTAACTTAACAACCGACGCAGTACCCGCCGGGGGAAGTAGAGGAAGAGGAAGACCTCCACTCCGTTGGAAGAACCAAGTGGATAAGGACATGTTTTCGCTTGGAAAAGAAGAAAAGACTGGCGCGCTGTTGTTAACTAGGCTTTAATAGCGTAAGCGGTGTCTACGCCAGAAAAGAAGAAGAACAAGTAACTTAACATACTCGAAAAATATCCCGTATCTATCAATGCCCTAAAGGTGATTTTATTAATCACCACATCCACAAAAAAATAGTCACCTTTCCCTACGACGTTTAGGTCTCATATATACAGTAATAAACCTTTTCTTTGTTTACATACATATACTCACCTCTAGAAAATCTTAGGGTGTTGTGTTACACTTTTTTTGCTACTCATGGTAATCAGGGTGTTGTGTTTTTTTGTGCAATTTTTAAACACCTTCAAGTTTTTCCCAAAATTTTTTTGCATGCAGTAGGATAAAAATTTGGGGGAAATTTGCTTTTTTTGACATATACAAATTGACAACTCGTTAGCCGTTATGGGGAAAACATCAATTGGAAATTGGTTTGAAATGAAAAATTGTCAAAAATTTTTTAATAAGAATAATATTAGTGTTAATAATAAAGTTTATATTAAAAATTGTAGGGCCTTTTTATTGCTACAAAATTCACAACCCAACGTTTTAAAATACTTTTTATAAGAATTAGAACATATTTTTCTTTAAAAATTTTTTAAAGCTGCAGCCAGCCCTTTTTTTCGGCACATAAAATTTTTGAGCATTTCACATAGGTAACTACCTCCCCCTTCTAAAAATGGTTTTCTGTATTTTAATATATTTAAATAAAATTTGGGAGGTTTTTGGATGCATCTATTGTGAGAGCTTAAAAATTTTTTATTAATTTTTTATTTTGTAATATTTTTATTAAATTTTTTTTAAATTATTAATTATTTTTATTTTAAGTTAAAAAGGTGAAAATGGGCCTACCGGAGAACCAACACCAAAAAAAAGTCTGAAAACGCGCTTTATTGAAAACCCTTTTGGGGTGGTGTGGAAAATGCAAAACTTAAATATTCAAAAATAAATTATCAAAAATACTATCCCGGATGAAATTAGAACGATGTTTTAAAAAATTCAGCTTAAAAATGCCAAAAATATTTCTTTCCAAATTAAAATTTTTGGGGTAATAATATTTCAAAAACTTACGAATACAAACCGTTTTTTTGTTTTTTGTCTGTCAATTGAAAAAAAAAATACAATTAGAAAAAAACTCACCACCGAGAAATCTAAGAACAGAGCTGCTTTTTATTAATAAGAACTCACTACATAAAAATATCTGACTATCAGTAAATGATATTTTTATGGGCGAAACATAACCTATGGGGTTTAAACCCAAAAATTAGTAAATATATGTCATTAATAAAAATTTTCCTTTTTTATTAACCCAATTTTTTATAGTTTTTTTTATTTAATAAAAATAAATTTGCTAATTTTACTGCTTCAATATATACAGCACTGTGTTGCTACCTCTGAAAATCCAAGATGGCCGCTATTCACCCCTCGAAAGCTACCACGAAAAGGTTATCTACTGTTTTCTTTGGGTTTGGGGTTTCCTATTGTATTAAGATGATTTTTTAAACCCCCTTGACTGCTAGTGGGAAATTTGACTCGTAGGGATAATGGCCCTTTTCTTTACAATTGTACATTATGGGTTTTTTTTTCCACCATGTGACATTTTTTAGCTAAATGACCTTCCCGATGAACGGCATCACCTCTGTTTAATCTTATCCTTTTCCTTTACTTGTATTTGACCACACACCTTTATTTCTCTACTTCGGGATACCCCGATCCCCAGTGATTTTCGATGATGGGTATGTATATTCTTGTAAAAAATTTTTTTTTGTTTGTTTATGTCTATTTCTTTAAAGTTTTGGTTTTTAATTCGGGTTTTAACTTCTTCCAAAAACCCTCCTGTCCCAAAACTGCGCAAAGTAAATTAAAACATTAAAATTCTGTCTTCAATAGGGGTTTTTAACGACCTTTACCTTGCTATGACTTTTTCGTAATCTCTCATCCTCGAAAACTATATGTTGCAACAATCTCATCTGTAATATTTTTTTCTTCCAACTGCACTTAAGATGTAAGTTCTTTCAATTTTTCCTTCAATACGCCCCGGTCATAACCTTTACTGTATCGACGTCCATCTTAAAAAATTGAAATTTCAATACGCTTATATGTATATCTATACTAGAGGCCCCGTCCACGCTTCGCTGTGGCTGTACATAGATAATACTATACTCCCATCATATGTTTTCTATTAGTTGCATTATAACTATTCGTTAATAAGATAATTTTTCTGAAGCAACTTGTGTTAGTTTAAGAAACATGGATCATAAAGTTTCGGTAATAATAAAGCATTGTTTTTTGGGGAAACCCGGGGACAAATGTTAAAAAGGGGCTCTTTAAAATTTTGGGAAAAATTTCCCCAAATCCAACAGAACAACGAATAACTGATTCTGAGAAGTGTTTGAAATAAAACCAATTTTTTGGTCGGGGTGAAAAAAGAAACATAGTATCATTTTCACTGGGGTTTAAAACCCACAGTCATTCTAGTGGACTGCACATGGTGAACCGGTTTTCGGCGTGGGAAAGAGAAAAATATGGTGGGTTTGAGCCAAAATTATTTCACTGGGGTTTTTTGCAGTAGAATTGTATTTGTTTTGGGGAAGAATCTTTAAAAATTTTACAAATTTAGGAAAAGGGGGAGATTTAAATATAATCTTTTATTTAAGTTGAATTAAATTTTAAAAAAAAATAAAAGGGATCCTATTCCTTTCCTTTCAAACCCTTTTTCACCAATTTTCATTAAAATCCATTGCCTTTTTGAGTTATAAATGGTGTAACTAACACAACTTTCTTATACAAAATATGTATGTATATAGGGGAAAAAAAAAAGATGCACCAAATTTTGGTTCAAAAATTTTAAAAATAAAAAAATTGAAAAAAAAACAAACAAAAAAATTTAAAAAAAAAAATTTTTATGGAAAAAGCTTTTTTGGGAACTTCCAAATTTCCCTAACATTTAGGAGGATGAAAAAAAGATGTTGTCCGATTCTCCACCCCAGCCGATATGCACCCAAGATTCACGAAAAAACGGTGAGCGGTTTCAGAGGGGTTCAATAACAAAGGACAAGAATTTTATATATTAGATATTATAAATTTTTTTATCTTGGTATATTCGAAATTTTATTCAAAAAAAAATTTTTTTTTGATTACGTCTATACATTTAATATTGTGTGAGATCAAAACAAGTAGACATTAGGGAGAACTAACATTTAAATTATTAAAATGCGTAATGGTATATTTCACGAGTTCTTTTAAGTAAATATTTTTATATTTAATATCGCTCATTTGCT
>NW_026094338.1:0-4696 GCF_024586455.1 Bactrocera neohumeralis | reverse complement strand
CTGTAAGATACCACAAATCTTTATCGCAGATTCAGATGATAAAACCCTGTTTTGGACGCAAGATAATGGAGGAAAACAAGATCAATTCGCGACTAAGAATTCCTTACATTCTATGTGGTGGTAATACAGGGTGTATTATTATACAAAATATTATATCAGCAGCACTGAATCAGCCATCAAAAAGAAAGCCGCATATTTGCATGAGAAAAGTAAGCACTTTTGCCGTAACATTGCGTCACTCCCTCTGTACTTTTTTTATTTGGTTCCACTTTTTCACCTCATTTCTTTAATTTTTTTAATTATTCGCATGGGCATTTAACAAACAGCAGCCGTAGCAACAGCAACAACACTCAACGAAATGAAAGATATGAAGTCGAAATGCTGATGCGCGATGAAATTCGGCGACTTTATATACACAGACGCACAAACATATGGCGAGTAGTAACGGACAGATGTGACTTGAAGATAGCTACTGTTTGTGGCAGTAGCAATAAGATGCACACTGCCAGATGGTGCGAATACAGCTCTTGCATTGCTGTCGTTGCCATAAATACATATAATTATTATACCCTGAACAGGGTATATTAAGTTTGTCACGAAGTTTGTAACGCCCAGAAGGAATCGTCAGAGACCCTATAAAGTATATATATAAATGATCAGTATGTTGAGCTGAGTCGATTTAGCCATGTCCGTCTGTCCGTCCGTCTGTCTGTATATATGCGAACTAGTCCCTCAGTTTTTAAGATATCGTTTGAAATTTTGCAAACGTCATTTTCTCTTCAAGAAGCTGCTCATTTGTCGGAACGGCCGAGATCGGACCACTATAACATATAGCTGCCATACAAACTGAACGATCGGAATCAAGTTCTTGTATGGACAACTTTCACATTTGACAAGATTATTCACCAAATTTGGCATATGTTATTTTCTAAAGCAACAATGTAATCTTCCAAGAAATTGTTCAGATCGGTTAACTATAGCATATAGCTGCCATACAAACTGAACGATCAGAATCAAGTTCTTGTATGGACAACTTTCACATTTGACAAGATATATTCACGAAATTTGTATTATTATTTTTTAAGGCAACAATGTAATCTCTAAAAAACTTACAATAGCATAGCTTCCATACAAACTGAACACATAGTTAATAAAAGAAATGCACCTGTGAAGGGTATATTAGCTTCGGTGCAGCCGAAGTTAACGTTTTTATACTCTCGCAAACAATGTTGCTAAGGAGAGTATTATAGTTTTATTCACATAACGGTTGTTTGTAAGTCCTAAAACTAAAAGAGTCAGATATAGGTTATATATACCAAAGTGATCAGGGTGACGAGTAGAGTCGAAATCCGGATGTCTGTCTGTCCGTCCGTCCGTCCCGTCCGTCCGTGCAAGCTGTAACTTTAGTAAAAATTGAGATATCATGATGAAACTTGGTACACGTATTCCTTGGCTTCATAAGAAGGTTAAGTTCGAAGATGGGCCAAATCGGCCCACTGCCACGCCCACAAAATGGCGGAAACCGAAAATCTATAAAGTGTCATAACTAAGCCATAAATAAAGATATTAAAGTGAAATTTGGCACAAAGGATCGCATTAGGGAGGGGCATATTTGGACCCAATTGTTTTGGGAAAGTGGGCGTGGCCCCGCCCCCTACTAAGTTTTTTGTACATATCTCGGAAACTGCTATAGCTATGTCAACCAAACTCTACAGAGCCGTTTTTTTTTAAGGCATTTCCATATACAGTTCAAAAATGGAAAAAATCGGATAATAACCACGCCCACCTCCCATACAAAGGTTATGTCTAAAATCACTAAAGTGCGTTAACTGACCAACAAAACGTCAGAAACACTAAATTTTACGGAAGAAATGGCAGAAGAAGCTGCACCCAGGCTTTTTTTAAAAATTGAAAATGGGCGTGGCGCCGCCCACTTATGGACCAAGAACCATATCTCAGGAGCTACTAGACCGATTTCAATGAAATTCGGTATATAATATTTTCTTAACACCCTGATAACATGTACGAAATATGGGTGAAATCGTTTCTCCAATGTATAATACATCTTCTCTGTATAATATATACATTAGGAACCAATGATGATAGCGGAATAAAACTTTACAAAAATACGGTATTCGAAAAATATGTAAATGACGGATAATGAAATCTCGATTATCACTTATCGTGCGACAGTATAACATGTTCGGTGACACCCGAACTTAGCCCTTCCTTACTTTTTTTTTTTTTGTTTTTCTTATTACTTTTTTCTCGCTCGCATTCATACTGTTCGTGGCTCTTTCATTTACTTCCTTTTTCATTTTGCGCTACAGTCAAGCGTTAAACGGCTAATATGGCAGCGCTACACTTTAATTGCTTTAATGAGCTGCATTCCGCAAGCAAATGCTTTCGTGTACATTAATAATTATACATTAATCTTCGAATGCATTATGGAGCCCAGCCGTATATCCTCCTGTGGTACATAATTGTTGTGCAAATGCTGTGCAAGTGTTTCAGCGGGTTGATGGTAAAGGACATTAGTTGAAGTATTTTACGGGATTTTTCATTGAAGTAAATTTAAATTTAAACATTTAAATTGAAAGAATGAAGTATGAATTTTAAAAGTATTTTCTCAAATTCGGGCTAAGTAGTAATGTTTGATTGAAAGAGTATTCTTATCAAGAGCAGGAGCTCTTTAGTTGATGCCGTTCTTCATTCATTGCAAAGTTTAATCAATTTTTATACTCTCGCAACAAAGTTGCTAAGGAGAGTATTATAGTTTTGTTCACACAACGGTTGTTTGTAAGTCCTAAAACTAAAAGAGTCAGATATAGGGTTATATATACCAAAGTGATCAGGTGACGAGTAGTTGAAATCCGATGTCTGTCTGTCCGTCCGTCCGTCCGTCCGTCCGTGCAAGCTGTAACTTGAGTAAAAATAGAGATATCATGATGAAACTTGGTACACGTATTTATTGGCTCCATAAGAAGGTTAAGTTTGAAGATGGGCAAAATCGGCCCACTGCCACGCCCACAAAAATGGCGAAAACCGAAAACCTATAAAGTGTCATAACTAAGCCATAAATAAAGATATTAAAGTGAAATTTGGCACAAAGGATCGCATTAGGGAGGGGCATATTTGGACGTAATTTTTGGAAAAGTGGGCGTGGCCCCGCCCCTACTAAGTTTTTTGTACATATCTCGGAAACTACTATAGCTATGTCAACCAAACTCTATAGAGTCGTTTCCTTCAGGCATTTCCATATACAGTTCAAAAATGGAAGAAATCGGATAATAACCACGCCCACCTCCCATACAAAGGTTATGTTGAAAATCACTAAAAGTGTACCGACTAACAAAAAACGTCAGAAACACTAAATTTTACGGAAGAAATGGCAGAAGGAAGCTGCACCCAGGCTTTTTTTAAAAATTGAAAATGGGCGTGGCGTCGCCCACTTATGGACCAAAAACCATATCTCAGGAATTACTTAACCGATTTCAATGAAATTCGGTATATAATATTTTCTTAACCCTGTTAACATGTACGAAATATGGGTGAAATCGGTTCACAACCACGCCTTCTTCCAATATAACGCTATTTTTGAATTCCATCTGATGCCTTCTCTCTGTATAATATATACATTAGGAACCAATGATGATAGCGGAATAAAACTTACACAAATACGGATCCGTATAACAAAAATTTACAGTATGAATCTTTCCATTCTTCTTAAGAGTTTTGTATCTTTTTTCAGATTACTCTTAAACTTACAAAGGGATGTGGAATCTAGATATCCGTAGCATTAATCCAGGTCTAAAGAGACTCTAAGCTCAAAAAAATTGTGAAAATCGACGGAAAGTTCGCTTGGTTGAGAGTTCTTATACATCCATCTATAGTCCGGTCCTTATTCCAAAAGATTACTACCTATTTCATTTTATGGCGAAGGTTTTTCTGACTGAGAAATTCATCTCAAGAAACTCATAAAAATCGACCAATCTGACATTTTTGCTATTGCGACGTGGTTTCTAGAGTGGCTTTTGTTCCAAAAAAATCAAAACAAAGGTACATATTTGATCTAAATCGAAACATTCTAACTATGTTAAATAAAATCTTTCACTCAATGCAAGAGCTGAAGACTTCTTTTTAGTAGATTTTGTAATTAAAAAATTTAGCACAGTTCAGATTTTCACCAGCGATAATTAGGATGGGTGTCCCTGCTAAAAGTGTTTGTTATTTCACACGCAAAGCTTAGCCGACATCACAATTTGAAAAAGAAAAGCAGGGAGTTGTCACAAGAGACAAAGTTCTATCTACCTAACTCTCTTTCAACTTAGTAGTTTTTATTATTATTTACTTTTCACAACTTTGAATGCATTCAAAAAAGCTTTTCACTTAAATTTCTTTTTGTTAAATTTTCTCAAGCCAAATTTCTCTTAATTACTCACTGCGCTGTCCAATCGCCAAGGTAACAACTTTTGCAACAGAAAATAACCACGTAGAACCGCTTTTGTTGAGTTTAGGAGAAATTTCGAAATTTTTTTGCAACCAGTTGCTACAGAGTTTTATAGTTATGTTCACCTAACGGTTGCACGTATCACCTAAAACTAATCGAGATAGATTTAGGTTATACATACATATATGTATAAATGATCAGGCAACGAGAAAGAAAATCCGGTTGATCTGTCTTATCCGTCCGTCC
>NW_026094337.1:0-4788 GCF_024586455.1 Bactrocera neohumeralis | reverse complement strand
AAATAAAAAATTTTTTTTTGGGTTTTAATACAACATCAATCGGTGAGTATTATTTTAGCTACTTACACTTTACTGCTGGTATAATACTGAATAGCTGCCAATACTTTTTAGAATAGGAAACATTATGCGCATCGGCATAGTTCAACACAACTGTTCTTTCCCAGAAAAAGGTGAGATCGTCAGAATAGCTTGCAGAGTGGAGCAATATTCCTCTTTGCTTCCGGAATTATCATTATTATTCCGTGAGTAGGAGTGACATTCGCAGAGATTTTATTTTTTTCAATGAAGCCATAGACTCACCGCAGTTGTTTCGTCTCTTCTAAGTTTATAAAAATCGACTGTTCCAACGATTGATAATGAGATATACGACGGCAATGACATAGTTAAGCGAATCAAGAGACAGCGGCTACGTTGGCCATGTCATGTCGTCCAAATGGATAAACACTACAGTTCTGAGAGTGCACACGAGCGTACTCACCCGGGGAAAGCAGAGGAAGGGGATAAATCACCTGGAAAGACCAGGTGGAGAAGGACCCACTACGCTAGGAGTATTCAATTTGGGCAAATTTGGAAGAAATTGTTGATTTCTCTACAAAAAACTATGAGAGTAGAAAAACCTGACAAATAACAAAAGTTTTCCCATACGAGAACTTGATTTTCATCGTGATATATCGGCGGTTACGGAAACCACTTATTCGGGACAAAGACGTCCAGATATATAGCTCAAAACTCTCAGGACAGTCGCGTATTTATATATATTTTATAGGATTGACGCTGAGTGTTGAGGTATAATGGGTGCATTGTATGTAGTGATCATGAGTCTTTACTTGTATATACATATTTATTTTTTTCATTACTTATTCTAAGTCGCATTATAAAAGTAAAAGTGATTGCTTTGAAATTTAACGCCAGAACGTGAAAGAAATAAGTTGTATTCCCATTATTTACAAAATATTATACCTAATAATAACAGCTTGCAAGCAGAATTTATACTGTCAGTTTACTGATACATTTTTGTTTATTTTGACGCATTAGTTGCAGCATTGATTAAACATACATAGAAGTACATGATTTACTAGAAATCCACGAGAGGTTCCAAAGCAAACGGCTAGTAGATATCTATATTTTCGACAGTTCTTGGGCGGCTATAAACTGAATCCGAAAGCAAACTGGTCACCAGTCCAGAGCAGTATGGAAGCCTTTCAATTGGTGGTAGTTTCGGGATGAGGTCCGTCCGAAGACTTCACCCGGTATCACAGAGAGCAGAGCGCCAGTGTTCGCCCAATCCTTGAATGCGGGATGAGCTGACACTTTGTAGGCTGAATGCGGAGCGCTGTTGCAACCGGCTGCCGGACCCAAAGTACGGCAGCGGTTTCAGATGGGCTTCAAACCCTACTAAGGTGGTTAATGTGTCCATTTCACACTCTTGAGCGCCGTAGGGTAAAGCTGCCGTCATCAGGTACGCACGCAAAATAACCGACCTTATCCAAAAAACAGCCGAGCATGCATCTACTTCTATATCAGATTTAAGACTACATTTTGTCAGATGAAACACACAAACTTCTTTCTAAAATCGCATGTAAACAGGCAATAGCACTTAAAAAGAAATGACATTGAAGGATCAAAAACCACAGTGTTTAAAACAAATTCAATTCAGGTTCAATTCTTTCATACATATCAAAACGGCAGGAATACAAAATGCTAGTTATTGTCATATGGCAGAAGCCATAAAATGTGGGTATAGAATATTGTCCAAGATAATGAAACAGCCTAGCATAGAAAGTTAACGTTTTGAGCTACGAAAAATAGTTTTTGCTCATTGCTCCTGGAATTATCATTATTCTGTGAGTAGGAGTGACATCTGCAGAGATTTTATTTTTCAATGATCCAGACTCACTGGCAGTTGTTTGTTTCTGCTTATAAAATCGGCTGTTCCAACGATTGATGGACGAGATATACGACGGTATTGACATAGTTCAGCCGAATAAAGGGACAGCGGCTACATTGGCTATGTCATGTCGTCCAAAATGGATAACAACACTACAGTTCTGAGAGTGTACGACGTAGTACCAGCCGGGAAAGCAGAGGAAGAGTGAAAATCGCCCCACCGTTGGAAAGACCAGGTGAAGAAGGATCTGGCCTCGCTTGGAATATCCAATTGGGTACCTGCATTGCGAAAAGAAGAACGACTACGCTGTTGTTATCTTCACATAACCTAGCGAACGGTGTCTACGCCAGCAGGTTAAATGAAGAAGGATCTTGATAATTGAAGAGAGTTTCTATTTTGTTTTTACGCTGTGCCTTTACGTTTTAGACTTGTCGTTTCGATCTCGATAATCCAATTTTTGGCAAATTTTGAAGAAATTGCTGATTTACACCAAAACTATGAGAGTAGTAAAAACTCGACAAATAACAAAGTTTTCCACGAGAACTTGATTTTCATCGATATATCGGCGTTACGTGAACCACTTATTCGGGAGAAAAAGACGTCCAGATATATATCTCAAACCCTCAGGACAAGTTCGCGTATTTATATATATTTTATAGGCTCTGACGCTTTGAGTGTTACGAATATAATGGGTATTGTATGTATGTGACTTTGAGTCTTTACTTGTATATATGTATTTATTTTTTTCCATTACTGCCATTCTAAGTCGCATTTATAAAAAAGTGATTAAGCTTGAAATTTAACGCCACAACGTGAGCTTAAGTGAACCCTTTGAAATTGATACATTTGTATATATTCATACATATGATATATGTATGTATGTGCAAAATAAGTTGTATTCCTAATATTTACAAAAAAATATTATCCCCTACAATAACAGCTTTGCAAGCAGAATTTTATACTGTCAGTTTACGCATTTATTATTTATTTATTTTGGACGCATTGGTTGCATGCATTGATTAAAACATACATAGAAGTATAGCATGATTTACTAGGGAATCCACGAGGTTCCAGTTAAACGGCATAGTGATATCTTAGTATTGAGCAGTTCTGGACGGCTATAAATCCGAAATCCCGAAAAGCAACTGGTCACCAGTCCAGAGCAACATGGAAGCTCAATTGTAGGTGGTTTCACATGAGGTCTGGCAGCGAAGACTTAATTCTGGTATCACAGAGAGCAGGAGCGCTTCAGTGTCTGCCCAACTTTGAATGCGGAAGAGCTGACACTTTGTAGGTTAAATGTGGAGTTACGTTGCAACTGGCTGCCGGACCCAAAGTACGGCAGCGGTTTCAGATGGGCTTCAAACTCACTACAGGTTAATGCGTCCATTTCAGGTACGCACGTTAAATACACCGACGTTATCCCAAAACAGCTGAGCATGTATCTATATACCCTCGTATATCAGATTTAAGACCATATTTTTATCAGATGAAACACAAACCTCTTTTCTAAAATCGCATGTAAACAGGCAATAGCACAGCGCAAAAGCTAAATGACATTGAAAATCAAAACCACAGTGTTTAAAACAAATTCAATTCAGGTCCAATTCTTTCATATCAAAAACGGCAGGGAATACAAAATGCGGGTATAGAATATTGTCCAAGATAATGATACAACCTCCTTCCAGTTCATACCAATATAGCATATCGCTGTTATTCACACTGACCGATCAAAATCATATAAATATATCAATAAGGCTGACGTGATTTTGACAGCCCGCGGCCATGTTTTTGTGGATCGAAATAATTTTTGTCAGTGTGTTCAGTAAGGTTTGCTATTTCATCATGTCATGTTTTACTTCGGTACAACGCTTGGAAAATTGTTGAAGATCATTAGGCAAAATAAGTTCTCGAAGGAAAATGTTCATCTTCTCAGATGAAGCACATTTCTGGCTTAATAGCTTTCGTCAACAAACAAAATTTTGGCTGTCGAGGTTCAGGGAACGCAACTGGTATCCTCCAAAATTGACCATTTGTTGGATTTGGGATTGAGGAATGCGGCATCATTTTTATTTCTTTCGAAATGAGTTAGGAATGCTGTTACCATCAATAGCGAGCGTTATAATACGATATTGATAGACGTTTTTCGGAATTTGATAAAAACTTTGTCGACCTTAATTTAAGAAAGAATGAGCTGCAACGTTTGAAGAGCCCGAAGACAACATTCAACGCGCTATAGCCGAAATGCTGAATCCATACGACGAAATTTAAGGGTTTATTGTATTTTAAATGATCTCGTCGTTCTGTTATGGTAGAACCTGTAGATTCGTCTCAAACTTCTTGAATACAGAGGAGCATTAAGTAATTTGAAATTCAGACGATATTCTTTAAGATATGGCTTTCGGTCGGGCAATTCTCCCGGTCCAAAGTTCTCAAAACCCCGGGGTCAGCAAGTTTTATAATGTACACAATATCAATAAATTGGATCAGGGCCACCCAAACCCCAAAAAAAACATTATTTCCCCTTTTTGTTAGAAAGCAACATATCGTCCGTTATCAATTTGTTTGGGGTATATCGATTCTGTTTGGGGGTCTAACAAAAATTATCATTTGCCCGTCTATAAAAAACCAAAAATTAGTAAAAAAAAATTGAACAAAAAACCTTTATTTTAAATTGTTTATGAATGAACAACAAAAAAGGAAAAGCGATGACGACAGTCGTAAACATATCTGCTCTTTTTGGTATTTACAAAAAAAAAAGCTTTTTTTAAATTAAAAATATAGAAGACGGTGGTGACAAGGTTCCAATAGTACCCTGAGAAAAATAGGGGCCACTAAATTGAATATTCCCTTAATGATCCAATTGAGTTGTATAAAAAATAAGTATATAAAATGTACAT
>NW_026094336.1:0-4778 GCF_024586455.1 Bactrocera neohumeralis | reverse complement strand
ACACGCAAATTTTGTGTTTCCCAAAATGCGACTGTTTCGCGTTTCTGGGCTGGGGAAAATCGTTTTTTTCCAAAAAAAAGTCAAGAACGCTCGTTTGCCCATTCGAATACATGAAAAGGTCTAAATGATTTATGTTTATAAATATGAAGATTTGTGTGTTTGTAGCATTGTTATATGATGTCTCGTTTTTTGTGTGTTGTTGCCTAAGGCCCGCTGAAAAAGTTAAATCTGTCCGTCACTGGGCCGGGTTGTTGGTGGGGGGTCGGTGCACCCTTGTTGTGTGAAATTCCGAATTTTAATGTTGGGGGGCGGCGAGAACAAGCTTTGCGCCCTAATGATAAAATAAAAAATTTTGACGTCATGGTGTTCTTTTTTAAGTTTCGTTACTTAATTGTTTGGTCTTTTTTTTAAATTACAGTATTTGTTTTTATGTTTTAACCCTTAATTGTTGGTTTATGTTAAAATGCTTTTTAGTATTTAAAAGAATTATTAAAAATGATTTGTAGTTGGATCCAATTTAACTCAAATTTTTGTTTTTTAATCAAAAAATTATTTTAAGGCCTTTTTACCCTTCAAATTTTCCATTTTTCCCGGGGCCCTAGTATACGGGGAGAAACATGGATGATGACGAAATGAAAAAGGGTTTACTTAGAAGTTTAAAATTTTTTAGAATTTTTTTCCAAAAAAGGTTTCCAGATCCTTCTTTTCAACAACCCAAAAATTACGTTTTGAAAATTTCTTCATTTTTCCCCCGTCCTATCATACGGCGAAAGAAGCATGGAAAAGACGATCCGAGATGAAAAAAAGCGTTTAAAAGTATTGGGGAAAAAAATTTTCCCTCGGGGTTTTTAGCCAACCTCGTAAGACAAGTATCAAAAGAAGATGAAACCACGAACTGTATGGGCCCACGGCAAAGGATATACAGTTAAAAAAGAAATGCATAAAAATCCAACGAATGCGCTGGCTGGGGTTGTTTTTTGTTTTTTTAACGGAAATCTAACCCCCGTTGGGGATGGTAAATGTCTTTTAAGTTGTCGTCGATGTCATCTAACGGTGCCCCAAAACGGGTGTTTTGACGGGGTCGGAACCCCGGGGGGGAAGGGTGTTTGATGGGCGGGTTTGTGGGGCGAAAGAGGTGGTCAGTATCATGCGGAGACTCTCGTTTGAGCAGGACATACGTTGGGGATGTCAGGGGTTTTATTCTGGATAAGTAGGGGTTTAACCTGGTTAAATATCCAGAAAAGGGAAATTGCCGCAAAGGGGCCCCACGTTTTCGCGGCAGCTGGAGCCTTTTATCTGCGATGGGTGGGGTTTTTAAACCCAAAAACGCCATTCACGGGGAAGGGGGTCGGGGAAGGTGTTTTGGCTCCGCTGTGAATGGCGGTCAGTAACCGTCTGAAGAAATTGCGTCCGAAGTCCGGTCGGCCGGGGCCGTACGACGTCGTCGACGTAATCCGGGAATGACCTTTGATGCTTGAGGGGTTCCGCCCAAGCAGATGCTGCGGGGGTGATTTCTGGAAAAGCACCCCAGCGGAACTGCCGGGAGAGGAGTTCTTATGCCCCTTTAAGGGGGAGCATGCGTCTCACTGGAGGTGTTCAATGGGAGAATAAAAAGGGCATCCTGGTGGTCCGGAGTGCGTTTGGCGGTCTGAGTTTCTCATCTGCGTCCACTGCACCCAGGCGCCCATATGGGGCGGTAATTGGGGACCGGCCGGCCGATTGCCTTGTATGTTCCCAAAACGTTTTTTGTTTTTTTTCCCGTGCTCCCGGGTAACGGGATTTTGTTGGGGTCGTATTTTGGCGAAATCGGGTCATGGGAGAAAGGAAAGCATAGACTGTCAAATTTACACCTAAAATCTTGGATTTTAAAGTCGGTTTTTTGCCCGGGACGCATGTTAACCCCCGTCATCCCCGCCAGTTTAAACCTGGGGGGTTTGGGGGGGGGATTTTCCCCCGAAAAAGGGGCCATTTCCCCTTTTGGGGTCTTTTAACCCGTTTGGGTCGGAAATTTAATTTGTGTTTGTCGTTAAGGGGAAAGCCCCGCAGCAGGGTTGCTCCGATCCCCGACTCGCGCTGGCATTGAGTCCAACCCGGGCCCGAGGAATTTTTCTGCTGCGGCCGAAAACGGTCCATCCCAAAATCCACCTCGGTCAGGGGAACAAGCAATGGGTGGAGCCATCTTAAGACCTGTTTAGGCCTTTAAAACCATAGGGGGACCATTACGTGGCCCCCTGTTGCCGCGCAATTTCGACCCAAGCCTCGGCGTGCAATCCGCACAAGTTCGCCGGGCCCCGCCGCCACCTCCAGTGGCCACGGGGCCTCACGGTCCTGGAGCTCAATCAGGAACATAACTCCCCTCTAACTTTCCCCCCCCAAACCTTTTTATCCCCCAACCCCGTGGGGAACCAACCGCAGTCTTTGGGCCTCGCACGTTGTAAAGGGGCAGCCGTCATACGCGGAATGGCATCCGTCAAGTGCAACCCTTTGCTGGCTGGGTCACCCCGTGTTCCGGGCCCGCGCACCACAGGTGGAGTGCTCATACGTTTCCCCTTGCGGGGTTGCCCCCGAACTCACAACAGGCGTCGCCACAACACCCCAGCGCGACAACCGCCCCGGGGTACCCACCCGCAACAACTTCCACCCACACGTCACTCCCCCCCCCGGGGATCACCCACGGACCCCCGGGGAAAACTCGCTTTTTTTTTTAAACCCGCAAACGGCCCTCCGGGTAACGCGGGAGGGCTTTTTTAAGCCCGGTCGTTCGCTTTGCAAGATGCCGGCGGTTTTTGACTGGGGGCCCTTTGGGTTTGGGAAAAGGGAAACCCCTTTTTAATGCTTTTCGGCTAAACCCCCAGGTTTGTGAAAAAAAAGAATGATTTATAGGGGTCTGATATGGGGGTTTAAAAAAATTGGGAGCTGTTGGAGAAAAAAAATTTAAAAAAATTTAAAGGGAATTTTTAAAATTGAAAACCCAGTTCGCGGAAAAAAAAAAGCAGTTTGGAAGACAAAAACTGACCCGGCTTATCGAGGTCTTAGACTTTTTAAACCGGGGGTTTACCAATTTGGGGCCAAAAAAAAAACTTTTCGAAATTAAAAATAAAAGGGAAAAAATAAAACATTTTTCCCGACGTTATTAAGAATTATGTTACGTGGTTTTGGGGTACCTAAAACTATAAATTTTAAGTCCAAGGGGCGTTTTTTTGGATCCCCCCCAATCCTTTTGTGATTTGGGGCCTTTTTAATAGCCCTATAGGTTTTAAAAAATAAATTGAATTTGATTTTTTAGTTTCATTCCTTTTTTGGGGGTCATAAAAAAGGTTGAGTTGTGTCTTTTTTTGTGCAATATTGGAAGATGTCAGTGTTGCACAATTCCCCCACGAAAATTTCAGCATCAGAAAGCAAAAAAAGTTAAATGCCGTGGACTTTATTTAATGCGGCGAATCGATAGAAAAACAATTGGGAAAAAATTTAAAAAATATAAGGAAAAAAAAAAACTGGAAAAAAAACCAAACCAACGTCGGCAGGAACAATGAGTAACTGTATCCAATATAATATACTTAGTTGTCTTCTTTTGGGGGTAGGGGGTTGAAAACGCCAAACTTTGAAGCCAGTTAAGCCCGTGGTATAGGTTTTTGGGGGCCCGCGGGGGGTCACGGCGCAGCAATTGCATGGTGTTGGTAGCCCCAAAACCAAAGGAACCCCATGCCCCTTCAAGACAACTTTAACCAGCGATAAAAAAAATTTCTTATTGCCACCCCCCAAAAGCCGTCCGCCCCGGCAGCCTTCCGGGGATTTGGGCCCAAAATGCGCTGCGCAGAGGAAAACCCCATGCTTAGAAGCGGGGATTTTTTGGTAAACTTTTCGGCGGATGTTGAAGGATATGTGGCTGGGAATAACCCGACCGCAAATGACTTTGTGTGTTTTGGGGTGGGGGTATGGGGTTTCGCAATTATCTCGTAAATTTCAAAATGGGATTTTTGGCAAAGGGTTTCCACAAATGATTTTGGGCGAGTTCCCGCTGAGTTGCGGCAGACTGCCCGAAATGGAGGGGGAGACTTTTGTGCTCCGGAAAGCGGGGAAAGCACGGGCACAAAGGGAAAACCTTTTGTCATGAGGGTGGGGGAAAAAGGGGGGGCAAATTCGAAAAAAATGGGTCCCGTCGCCCGGGCTCGGGGCGCCTTTTTTGCGGCTTTATGAGTAGCTTTTGTGGGTTTTGTCATGTCTGTCCCACGCCGCCCCAAATCAAAAAGCAGCAACAACAAAAGGCACTTTCGTTTCCGGCACGGGAAGGGCTGGGTTGACGGCGCTGGGGGCCCTTTTTGTAGGTGGGTTTTTTGGGGGTGCGTGTTGGTATCGTTTAGGTGGGGCTTATGCTCTTGCTGCTCAAGTCGGGTAACGTGTTTTTGTTTATGGGGGTGTAAGGCAGAAAGGGAAAAAAAAAGATTCAATTACTTGGGGCTTGCGGGGGTTTCGCCAAATGAAGGAAGTGAATAAAAAGTTTACTTAGCATCTTAAAAACACTCCCAAAATACCTGCTTTTTTTTTGCCGCAGATTCTAATATTTTTTTTTTTTATGTGGTTTGGGGGGCCAGTGGGGGGTTTGCTGGCGAAATGCGCTCGTAATCAGAAAAGTGTCACGAATTTGTCAGAACCGATGGGAAAAAGCGAAAGTGACAAATTTTTGTTGGAAACTTCTGCTGTGAACGCGGGAAAAAAAAGTTCTTTTTTATAGTTTTCCCAATATAAGTATAAATATTATATAAGTAAAGTTTAGGTAT
>NW_026094335.1:0-5121 GCF_024586455.1 Bactrocera neohumeralis | reverse complement strand
CACAGCCTGTCCGCGACAGCAACGCCAAGAACCGCGAGCTAGCTGACTGGGAGCCGCACACGGACCGGCAGCCGCCACGCGACGTCGCCCGGGGGGCCCTGTCGACCGCCGTGGCCGTGCTTGACAAGGAGCTGGTGGAGCAGCAAAAGGCCTTCAACGCTCGGGTGCTGGCGGCGCTTTCTCGTTTCACGCCGGTGCAGCCGGCCCTTCTCATCTTCACCTCCGGCACGACGGGCCTCCCCAAAGCCGCCCGCTTCAGCCACCTCCGCTTCTTCGCCACCAGCTTCCTTCGCAGACCCTGCGCTACCGTGGCAAGACGCGGGAGGTGTTAGAGGCCAACCACGCCGCCCGGGAACGCCTCCACGTCTGCATCAAACGGGCGGTAGCCGCGGCGGGGACGCAGGAGGAAGAGGAGGCGAGGAAAAGAAAGACGCACGCCGACGGCGTCGACGAACCGCCGCTGCTGACGACGCCTTCGTGGATGAGGAAACACGGGTCAAGCGGACTGCCCTGGCCGCCTTTGGCGTCACCTGTGTGGGCTACCTTGTGAGCTGTGTGACCTTTGTGCTGCGGCTTCTCGGTATTCTCTTTTACGCACGCCGCCTGTACTACGTGCTCCGCCGCTTCTTCTACACCATTACCTTCCAGGGCCCAGCGTGGGCAGCCGCGCGTACGCCCGCGAGGCCGCGGTGGCCGAGGAGCTGAGCTGCCTGTCCGTGTACAATTGTTTGCCCATGCACCACACCACCGGCTGCGTCTTCTGTCTTGGCCAGCTCTTGCGCGCGCTCGAGGAACAGCAGGCCGCCCAGCACGATCTTGAGCGGCAGCTGGTCTGGCACCGCACCTACGACCTCGCCGCGCGCTGCAGCAGCAGCAGCAGTGGCGGCGGCGCTGGATGGTGGGGCACGCGCCCGTACGAGCCCAGCCGCCCGCTGACGGCGCGCATGGTGATCCGGTCAAAGTTCTCCGCCTCCAGGTACCTGCACGACCTGCAGAGGTACCACATCACCGTGACACAGTACATTGGTGAGGTGCTGCGGTACGCGGTGCTGTACGAGCGCGACCACGCCCCTAGCCCCGCGCTGGCCGAGCAGCTCCTGCGGCAGCAGCTGGCCCCGTCCTCGACAACGCAAAGGGTGGGTCAGCTTCCCGGCCAGGAGAGTCCGCGATGGACGGCGACCAGGATGGCACGGAGCATGGCGGTGGCGGCAGCAGCAGCAGCACCGACAGAGCTCCTCTCCTCGCCTCCCGCGGCGGCTCACTTGCCGCGCAACGCACCCGCCGCGTGCTGCCAGCGTTCACCGACGAGAGAGAGACGCTGCACGTGCTGAACCTCCCTTGACCGGTGGGTGGTCCCCTACGCCTTTGGCAATGGCCTGCGACAGGACATTTGGCGGGAGGTGAAGGGAGCGACTTGCCATTGCTCAACTCGTTGAGTTCTACGGCTCCACTGAGGGCAACATCTTTCTTTTCAATTTGTTCGACATCCCGGGCGCGGTGGGCCACATCCCGCGCTTCCGGGCCGCTCAACTGGATCCTAGGACATGAGCTACTTCCCCATCTTCCCTTTCCGCGTTCTCAAATACGACGAAGACACGCAGCAGATCTGGCGCGACCCCAAGACAAACTACGCCAAGGTGGCGGCCGTCGACGAGGCTGGCGAGGCGGTGGGCGAGATTATTGAGGGCTACGACATGTTTGCTCTCCGCCGCTTCGACGGCTACCATCAGGAGCAGCCCGCAGAGCCCGCAGGTGCACTGGGGACCAAGGAATTGACAAGCAGCGGCGGTGAAGCGTCGGCCGTCGTGACGACAGTTGGGGAGGTGGAAAGCAGAAAGAAGGTTGTGCGGCACGTTATGTGGCCGTACAAGCGAGACGCCTACTTCCGCTCTGGTGATCTGGTGAGGATTGACGACTGCGGCTTTGTCCGTTTCGTCGACCGTGTGGGCGAAACGTTTCGCTGGAAAGGCGAGAATGTGTCGACGCTGGAAGTGGAGAATGCAATGGGCACGTGCGCACCAAGACCGTTGGCGTGCAAGAGGCTGTCGTGTACGGCGTCTCCTCCCCGGACGCGAAGGCCGCGCGGGCATGGCACTCGTTGTCTTGCACCCTCGTCCCACCGTGTTGGAGGAGCGCCTCTTTCTGCAGAATGACCTCTACCCCTTTCTCAGCGGCCATCGGCGCTGGAACGGGGACAGCACCATCGCACAGTCCGCGCGCCGTCCTACGCCATTCTCTTTATCCGCGTCGAGGACGCCGCCGAGGAAGTGGAGGAGAACGAGAACAAGCGGCGGTGGTGGTGGTGGTGGCAGGTGTCGATGTGATGACGCAGACACCGCCCTCCGCACAGCCACTTTCAAGCACCGCAAGGCGATCCTGACGCGGCAGGGCTACGCGCAGGCGCCGCCGTCCACGATGCACGAGGTACAGGTCTGGGGCGACACGGGGCCGCCGCAGGGAGAGCGGACAGAGGACGAGCGCTGGCCGCCCGCCTCCCGCTTCTACGTGCTGGTCACCAAGCCAGACCTGTGGGTCCAGCTCTCGCGAGAGCCGAGGGAGGAGGCGGACCTTCAGGCGGGCTACGTGCCGCTGACAGCGAGAACAATCGACATTGTTGGCGACCATTTTTCGGGCTGTGGTTGGTGAGAGAGAGAGAGGTCCTTCTCGCACATGCCTGCGTGCGTATGTCTGCTGACTACCTCTTTTTTCCTCTCTTTTTTCTGTGTGCACGTGTCTTTCTGCACCACCTCATCTTTTTTTTTTTTTTTGCCATGTGGACGGCTGATCTTGAACCCGTTGTCACACACACACGCACACACAGAGCAGCGTGGCACGACTGCCTCTCTCTATGCATAGTATACCTTCGAAGGAACGCCAAACCTCAAAAAAAAAAAAAAGACGCAGACACGTAGGCAGAGGATGCGCTTTGCAATTTATAGGTCACATTCGACAAACGTGAAACACGCGCACGGCAAGGCGTAATATACACTCTGTCAAGCTGCGCATGCTCTTTATCCATGTTCTGTCCTTCTCTGCTCGCCTTTTTTTCCCTTTCCCTCTTCCTCGTTTGCTGTTGTGGCACAAACCTTCTAGCTCTTTTTTTTTTTGTTCTCACAACTCACTCTCTCTCTCTCTGTTACTCTCTCTCTCTCCATCACACGCAAAAAAAAAAAAAAAACAAGGCAGAGTCTTTGTTCTTCCTTTTTTTGCTTTTTTTTTTTTTGCTATGTCGTACCTCAAAGGTCAGAACTTCTGGGAGGAAGATAATGGCAAGTCGGTTGTGATCGAGGACCCCACGAAGCCCTTCTACATCCGCCTCGCGTGCCAGCCCAGCACCGGCTACGCCTGGACCTTTGTCAGCTCCCGAACGGTCTCTTTGAACAGCAGCAGCAGCAGCGCTGTCTCCTCCGGGAGGTGAATGTGATCGACAACGAGCACGCCGAGACGAGCGAGTTCACCATCCGGCGTCGCTATTATGGGAAAGGCAAGTTCACTGGAGAGAGCGAGAACGGCGCGGTGCTTGGGGGCGGCGGTGGGCTTCGTCTTCACGGTGACGCCCCCCATAGCCGATGTGCTGCGGGCGAAGCACCGAATGGCAGGGAAGAAGATCACGCTCACCTTCCACTACGCGAGGCCCTGGACCACCTCCGCTCACGACAGGGACTTCTCCATCACCGTTCAACCCTCCTCTTCCGCGTGATTGGAGACAGGAAGACGGAGGGATAGCCAGAAAAAAAGGAAGGCAACGCGGTACCACAAAACAGTTCTTTTTTTTTTGTTTGTTTGTTTTTTTTTTAGCGAAGGGAAACGGCAAACTATGTGTGTGTGTGTTTGTTTATTTGTGTGTTTTCTTTTTTTCTTTGTGTGTGTGAGAGAGAGAAAACGGCTTTAGCGCAACAGTGCGCTGTCTTGGCCGGGGTGTCGGACTTCGTTTTCGTTGTGGGCTCCATTTTCTTGGGTGGGTGGGTGGGTGTGGATGATGATTCTTGTTGCTGTTGCTTCCTTTTTTTTTTTTTTTTTCTCACCACCCTCTTCACGCTGTTTCGCGCAGTTTCTTTGAGTGTTTCGTCTCATACACACACTTTTGTCTCGCTTTCCCTTCATCAAACAAAAGTATTATCCTTTCTCTTTTTCTTTCTTTTTTTTTCCCCCTTATTATTATTTTGGCTTGACAAACCCCCGTCTCTTTTGCACGTGGACGTTACATCCTCTTTTAGCGACCGGCTATGTTATTTTCTTTTTTTTTTTTTACTTTTTTTTTTCTTACGCGGCGTATCCCTCCGCCATCCTTCTTGCTTTAGGGACCCCTATATATATATATATATATATATATATATATATATGACTGCTTTTTTTATTATTATTATTTGCTTTGTATTCTTTCTTTTTTTTATTATTTTTTTTTTTTTTGCGCGGCCAGCGGTTCATCGATGGTGCAATCCCCCCCCCTCACCTCCAATGCATATACACAGAGGTACGTACAAGAGAATAGAAACGTGGAGTTTTTGAAGAGGACACAAGGTCGAGTAGTGTGCGGCCCGTATCGTCTGGCACACGTGTGTGAAACGAAAAGGAAGAGGAGAGAGAGAGAGAGAAAAAAGAGAGCGCCGAGGGGGTGACTCTTCTAAATTGGTTAGTCGCCGGCTTTTTGCTTTGCCATCTCCTCTTTTGATGACCCGCCACACTTCTGCCTTCTCCTTCTCGTCTTCCTGTGATTCTCTCGGCTTGTAGCTTTCCTCTGTGATTCACCGCTTTCCCTCCCTCTGTTTCACACGCACTCACTCATTTCCTTCTTCTTTCTCGATCCTTTCCCCCTTGCAACAACAAAAAAAAAACAGACATGCCGGCGGCTCCCCTTACGAAGACTGCGAACGGCAGCACCGTCGAGGCCAAGGTGAACGCTCCCATCCACATCCATCTGTCAGGCAACCCGACCACCGGCCACGCCTGGCTGAGCCCTGAGCCCGCCAGCACCAAGTACAGCAGTCAGATTGAATACAAGTCAGCGAACACAGGTATGCTCGGCGCCTCAGGGGAGTATCACATCACCATCACCCCGAAGGAGCCGGGCAACTATCCTGTGGAGCTGCACTACGCACGCTCCTTTGAGCCGCATAACCC
>NW_026094334.1:0-2415 GCF_024586455.1 Bactrocera neohumeralis | reverse complement strand
GAAATTAATTTTTTAAAAACCAATATCGATCCAAAGGTAAAAAAAAATCGATTTTTTTCCGAAAAATTTCGAATTTTCAAAGACGGTTTTGCCTTTTGTCAATTTTAAAAGATAAGAAGGAAATAACCCCTTTAAAATTTAAATTAATGATTTTAAAGAACCCAAATATCGACTGTTAATGAAAACGAAAAGGATTTCCCCAAATATAAGATTGCGAATTTTAAAAATGCCCGGCCCTTAGGGCCCTTATTCAATTTAAAAGGAAAAAGGGAAATTAATAAAAGTTAAAAAAAAAATTTTTAAACAATCAATATCGACTTTTAATTTTATATACAAGAAAATCGACTTTTTACCTGAATATGAGTTTATCGAATTCTTCCAAATGCACTGCCTTATGTTTATTCAATTTTGAAGATGAAGAAGGAAAATTTAAAATTAAAATGTTAATTAATGATTTAAAGAAAATCAATACGCCCGCTTAAGGGTTAAAAACAAGAAAAGGACTTTTTCCCCGTTTAAGATTTCGAATTTTTCCAAAATGCATTGCCGTTAGGGCCCTTTAGGGTCAATTTAAATAAGATGAAGAAGGAAAATTTAAACCCTTAAAGATGTTAAATTAATGTTTTAAAAGGCAATCAATATCGCTGCTAAATGTATATACAAGAAAATCAAATTTTTACCGGGAATATAAATTTCAAATTTCCCCCCCAAATTGCCGTTAGGGTTTTTTGGGTCAACTTCAGTAAGATGAAAAAGGGAAATTAACTTAAAGATGTTAACTAAATGATTTAAAGCAACTCAATACGACTGTTTAAATGAAAATATACAAGAAAATCAAATTTTTTTCCCCGGAATATGAGTTTAAATAAATTTTTTCCCCAAATGCACCCCGTTAGGGCTTTATGTCAACCCCAGTAAGATGAAAAGGTAAATTAATTTAAAAAATTTTTTTAAAAATTATCGATTTAAGGAAATTTTAAAAAAATTGACTTAAATTGAATATAAAGAAAAATCGCTTTTACCCCGAAAAAATGAAAAAAATTAAACAAAACTTTTTTCCTTTTTGGAAAAACCCCGTTAGGGCTTTTTTTCAACTTCAGTAAGAGGGAAAGGTAAATTAACTTAAAAAGGGTTAAAAAAGTTTTAAAAGGGCAACCCAATATCCCCCCAAAAAAGTGTATATACAAGTCGACTTTACCTGAATATAAGATTTCGAATTTTTCCCAAAAATGAAATGCCTTAGGGTTTTGGTAAAATTAAATAAGATGAAGAAGGTAAATTAACTTAAAGATGTTAAATTAATGTTTTAAAAGGAATTCAAATATCGACTGCTAAATGTGTATATACAAAAAAAAAGGGACTTTTCCCCAAATAAGATTTCGAATTTTTTCCAAATGCCTGCCGTTAGGGTTTTATGTAAACCCCAAATAAGATGAAGAAGGTAAATTAACTTAAATATGTTAAATTAATGCTTTAAAGCAACTCAATATCGACTGCTAAATGTGTATATACAAGAAACTCGACTTTATACCTGAATATAAGATTGTCGAATTTTTACAAATGCACTGCCGTTAGGGCTTTATGTCAACTTCAGTGATAAAAGAATAAATTAATTTAAAGATTTTAAAATTTAAAAATTTTAAAGCAACCAAATCGACTGTTAAAGGTATATAAAAGAAAATGACTTTACCTGAATATAAGATTTCGAATTTTCCCAAAATGCACTGCCTTAGGGCTTTATGCAATTTCAGTAAGAAAGAAGGAAAATTTAACTTAAAAATGTTAAATTAATGTTTAAAAGCAATCAATATGGTTTAATTTTATATAAAAGAAAATGACTTTTCCCTGAATATAAGTTGTCGAATTCTTCCAAATGCACTGCCGTTATGGCCTATTCAATTCAATAAGATAAAAAGGAAAATTTAAACCCTAAAGTGTTAAATTAATGTTTTAAAAGCAACCAATACAAAGTTTTTAATACAAGAAAATGATTTACCTGAAATAAGATTGTGAATTTTCCCCAAATGCCTGTCTTATGGCCTTATGTCCTCAAAAAGGAAAAAAAATTAAAAATTTGTTAAATTAAGATTTAAAAGCAACCAATATCGACTCAATTTATACCCCAAGAAAATGTTTTTCCGAATAGAGTTTTAAATTTTTTAAATCACTGCCTTTTTTTTAAAAGTAAGATGAAGAAGGTAAATTAACTTGTTTAAATTAATGATTTAAACAATCAATATCGACTGCTAAATGTGTATATACAAAAAACGACTTTTTCCCCGAATATAAATTTTCAATTTTTCCCAAAAATGACCCTTTTTAATTATGTCAATTCAAAAAAGATGAAAAAAAAAATTAAACTAAAGATGTTAAATTAATATTTAACCCATTCAATATCGTCAAATGTTAATAAAA
>NW_026094333.1:0-4960 GCF_024586455.1 Bactrocera neohumeralis | reverse complement strand
ATTTTTCATAGCATTCATTTGCCCTTTTGACTTGAACAAAGACGGGTTTATTGGGAACCCGAAAATGATGATGAAAAGTGCAAATTAATAACTGTAAAATTAAACATTTCCAATTGTTTTTTGTTTTTCGTTTTTGTTGATAAAAAATTTTGGCAAAAGTTTTTTGCAGCGGAAATATTTTGTCTTTGGGCGTGATTTTTGTTTTTTTTGGGTTTAAAAAAGGGGTTCAAGAAAAATTTTTAAAAATTTTTTCATTAAATTGCGATCTTTATTTTTTTAAATGGTTTAACCAAAAACCAGGTTGAGCCCCAAAAAATAAGATCAAAAGGATCAAAAATTTTTGGGGTTTTTCCAAAATAAAATCGTAAATATAATTTTGTCTCGTCAGACCATTTACTATCAAATCAATAAAAAAAAAGGTAAAGATGCCATCAATGTTCCCCGAAAAGGAAAATTTCGAAAAAGGAGGGGGATCCCGCCCGTCTTATCGTCCGGTTTTTTAAGAAGGCCCCCAAAAACACCAAAGGTCCTTGGAAGGGGGAATGAGCCCGATCCACTTAAAAGTGGAGAAAAACGTTTGGATTAAAGAATATGAAAAACATATTTGCAAACCCAAACCATTTATCACCCCAAAAATAGACAAAAGGGTTTTGGGATTTTTCCGAAAAGATAAAACCCACCGCCCCATTTGGCGTAAAACCTTGGGGACGGAGGGAGATTTTTTTAAATTTCCCAAGGGCATCCAAAAGGAAAGAATTAAAAAATTATCGTAAAAATTGCCCCTGTTTAAAGAGTTTTAAAGGGGGAGATGTTCTGGGCCACAAAAAGGGGAGACTTTTTCCCATGTTTCCATGAACCAGAACCAAGAAAACCTTTAAAAAATTATATTCCCTTCCGGGACAGAAAAGGAAAAAAATTTTATTCCCCAAACGGACAATGCCCCTGATATGAGTTTAATTATTTTTTTTTAAGAGATGTTGGAAACCCCCGTTTGGGGCCCACCACAAACCGGGACTTAAACATTATTAAAAATTTTTTGGTTTTGAAAAATAAAGGAAATAGAAGCACTGATTTTTGACCGGGAAAAAACCAGAAACCATAAACCGGAATACTTTTAAATTTGGGAAAGAGATTTTTTTTGAAAAAATTTTAAAAACCTTTGGTCGTTTCCCGGGGCCCCCCAAATCCCCTTTTAAAAAGGTCATAGACACCAAAGATTATATTTTTTTCCCTTTCCAGTTTAAAAATTGATTTATAAAAAAAAAAATAGTAAAATTTAAGAAAAAAAAATTTTTGTCAAAATATTTATCCCCCCAATTTTGAAAGATTGTTTTTATTTTTAATTAAATAAAAATCTAAATTTTAATTTTAAAAACATAAAAAATTGTTATATTTATAATTTAATATATTGTAATTAAATGAATTTTTAAAATAATAAAATTTTTCTTTTAAAATAAAAAAAAATTTCAAACCAAAACCCGAGGTATGCCGGTCAAATATACATATATGCCGCCCAAACTTAGGCCCTCGGGACAATTTTTAAATTTCGTTCCCTTTCTAAACACTCTTGTTTTAAAAAGCAATGTTAAAAAATTTTCCCCCTTCTGAATCGTAAAAAACGGGGAAATTTTTCTTCAAATTGCTGAAATTTTTTTAAGAAATTTCCCATGGAGACGACCCTTTGATTGAAAAAGTTTTTGGGGGACATTGAATCCTTGATTTTCGTGGAATGGTCAATTGTTCGTTGGAAGTTGTAATGAGTTTTTACATCTGACCCCTTTTCTGCAAATTCCTGCAACCTTACCGTTTTTGGTTTGTCGGGTCTTGGGATGAAAAATTTCTAAATTCAAGATTGATTTCCCCAAACCAAACCAGTTTAAAAAAATATCTAAGAGCACTTAACGGTTAACGCAGTCAATAAAGCCCTGGTCACCCCCCAAAAAATCCAAACCAAAATTATCTATAGTACTCGGCATTGGGTACTTCGTATAATTTAAATTTCCATTTTTTCCAGCCCAAAATTTTGCTCGAACGAAAAAAAATGGGGCCCAAACCGGAGGGAAATCTGAGAGGGCCCTTTGACCAACGTAAGGGAAAGAATTTTTCTTCAACAAATCCCTTAAAATAATGTTCTTTTCGAATGATAATAAATATTCCCCTTTTAATTTAAGTTTCTGTGTTTTTTTTTAAAAAAGGGGAATGTTAAAAGGGAATCACCCCTTTCTTTAAATTTAAAACCCCGGGAAAGGAGAATTTTTTTTACGTTCGCCCCAACCCTCCAATTTGCCCAATAGAGTTTCCATATTGTTTTAAAACTTAAAGATCTTCAACAGGGGGACTTTTGGATTTTTTTCTGCCCCTGTAATTATCTTAAACAATCTATTTTAAAATATGATGTATTTTAGGGGGAAAATTTCCCCGGAGAAAATAGGATAAGAATATTTTTAGGTTTTTATTTTTGGGTATAATTTGATCAAAAGAAAAGAAAATAAACAACGGGGAAACCCATTTCACTTATTTGGGGTTTTTGTTTTTCCACGATGCCAAAGGTTTTTCATCAAAAAAAAAGATTTAGAATTTTTGTTTCCGGAATCAGGGTACAATTCGGGGAAAAATTGAAAATTTTTTGGAGAAGTTTTGGAAATTTTTATAAACAAAAGAAGTTTTGGGAATGTTCAAAATATCAGTGAATCAAATTTCAGGAAAATTTGGATAAAAAACATTGCAACCCCACAAAACTTTAGGAATGGGCCCCCAAAAACGTGAGTTGAAACAGAAAAAAAAAAATCAAGATGTTTTTATGTTTTTTTTAAAAAGTTTTTTTGGGGGTTTCCTTTTCCATATAAAATTGGGTTCGTTCCGGTTAGTAGAACTGCCCGCGGGGAAGGGAAAAATTGATGGTTATCACCCCAAAATTTTACACGGGGCCCTCAAAACTTATTGCCGTTTTGGGGGAATCCTAAAGCAACTCATCGTAAACCATCGATTTTGGGGGGCCAAAAAACTAAAGGGACATTTCACCTGAAAGGTTTTCATAAAACCCGGACCATGCCCGACTTATTGGTCTAATTCACCCCCAGAGTCAGGTTAGTCCCCTTTTGGTTTTTAACGAAATCTTTTTCCAACCCCGCGTTTTCAAACCCCTTTTTTTGCCCTAAACCCAGCCTTGGGGGTTCGGGAACTTGGCTAAAAACCCTTAAACCCTTGATGTTCTTAGTGACATTATATTTTAAGATTTCAAGATCTTTTTAAGTTAACCCTATTAAAACCAAAGTTTTTTGCTAAGTTGCCACCCTTAAAAACCCAAGCAAAATCTAAAGCCAAAAAGGGAAGGTTTTTTAAGGGGGTGGGGAACCCCACCCTTTTTTACAAAAAGAATTTTTTTACACGTGGGGGCGAGATTTTCAAAGTAAAAAGAAATTTTGAAATTTTGCATATTAATATTATAAAATGGGTAGAAAAATAAAACCAAAAATGCAAAATAAAATGAAACTTTCAAAAAGTTGGGAAAAAAACCCGAAAAGAATAAAAACCCCAAAATTTGGGAAAAAAATTTGGTTTTTGGTTAAAAAAGGGAATTACATTTGGTTTTTTTTGGTTAAAAAATTGGTTATATATTTATTATTGGTTATTTTTGTTTAAATGAAAAAATTTATACTACATCCCATTACATATTTTGTAATAAAAACTCAATTTTGTTTTTTTGATGTTTAGTTGTTTTTAATTTTAGCTGGGATATAAGGTATATTTATATGATATGAAATATTATAATATAGAATACATATGTATGTTATCATATAAGGAAAGAAATTTTAAAAAGTTAACCAATAAAAAAAAAATAAAAAGGGTTAAAAGAAAAAGAAAAAGCAAAAAAAAAAAATTGGGGGGGTTATTGGCAAAACAAACCTTTGAACGAATGACCAAAAAAACAAAAAAAATGAAAAAAAACCAAAAAATGAAATAAAAAAAGGTCGCCAAAATTTTTTAAAATTTTAAATTTTTAAAGCCACCTTTTTGGTTCAACTTTTTTCTTTTAAAAGGGTGTGTATGTTTTTTTTTTAAACCTGAGGTTTTGGCTTAATTGAAGCTTTGGTGTTAACATCCCTTGGTACATATATTTAGGGTAAAAGCAGCAGGAGGGGGGGAAGGGGGGGGAGGCACCCCAAAGGAGTTTCCCGTCCAAAGACTGTTCCTTTTGGGTTAAAAAAATTTACAAACCGGGAAATATACTTTTGTACACATTTACTTAATATATATTTATAGGGTTTTTTAAACCCCATGGCCCAGCAAGGGGAGTGGGGGAAATATGTTTAAAAATTTGATTAAGCGGTAAAAGCAAGCAACCAAAAATACCCCTTAAAGAATGTTGGGCCAACAAAAAATACAAAAATAACGGTTTAACCCGCCCCTTAACCCTTTTGGCAATGGGGAAAAGGGGAGGTGTGAGGTTTATGAAAATAAAACATTTTTGTTTTATTTTTGGATTAAATTTTTTAAATTTTAAAAGGATTTATAGAAATTTTTAAAAACCCCTTTTTTGGCAGACAAAAATTTTTTTTTTGGTTCAATAAAATATTTTAAGTTTTTTTTTCCAATTTTATATAAAGGGAAAGATAAAAAAAAATTTTTATAATTATTTCTCTTGAATATTTTATATTATTAAAAATTTTTAATTTTTGGATACCCCCAATATTTTTTACCCCCACTGTCTCCACCAACTTTTTGTTGATCTAATTTTTGGGAAAAGATTTTTATTCATGATATTTGGGTTATAATGCTTAAACTAAAATTTTTTAATTTTTTTTAAAAATTTAAATTTAAATTAAATTAATTTTTTTTTTTTTTTTAATTTTAAAATTTTAAAAAAACCAAAAAATTTTTAAAAAAATTTTTAAAAATTATTATTTTTGGGGAATAAAAAAAATTTTTTTTTTTAAAAAATTTAATTTTTTAAAAATTT
>NW_026094332.1:0-4867 GCF_024586455.1 Bactrocera neohumeralis | reverse complement strand
TCGTAAAGATACCACACACTTATTGCTTGGCAAAAAATTTTTTCCCCTTTATTTAGGGTTTAATAGGAGCATGAAATATTCTCTGACAGAATCTACTAAATTTTTGCGAGAATGAGCATTTATAGTACTCAATTTAAAACTTGTTTTTTTTTAATGCCACACGTACTAACCGTATGGTTGAAACTTCGGTGTGCTCAATTTAACATATTATTTTGGAAGAAATGAAGGAAAAAATAAGGGAAAGGTCCCTAAAAAAATTTTTGTTACTATAAATGGTGAGGTTAACTGGGTTTCCCTTTAAAAATCTAGGCATGTTTATACTGTTCTCATTCAAATCTGTGCTACCGTGAAGCAATGAAAGTGTGAATTTGTATTGTACTACATATGTATATCAAATAAACACAAAGGACATTTTATGCAAATTGCGCCGACACAATCTCACCACAGAAATTTTGCACTGTAAAGCAAAAACATTACATCTATCGCCTTTTTTCTTCTCAAAAGCTGCCAAAATCTCTTATTGAAATCATCAAGCACGTACGTAAGGTACAGCAGTGATAATCCGTACAGAAAGCAATCAATCCAGTCTCACATTAATTCTGATTAAGGGACATCAGTAAACCGAAACGGGAATATGGTAGGTACCTACCAATATGTAACATATGTATGTATGTACATACCTACATTAGGATGTCCTTTTTATTTTTTTTTTGTAGAATTTCAAAACGCATACTTTTACTTCTTTTTTTATAAATGCTAAAATGTACTTAAATATGAAATTTCATATTTGTAGCATTATTGCAACCCGTGCCGACCGAGCTCTAAAGTTTAATGAAAAATGGTGTTACGACCTGACATTTTGGCAACAAAGAAAATATGAGTAAAAATAAAATAAGATTAACATAAACTTTAATTTAAACATAAATTATAATAATTATTAATTAGTGTAGCTTCTATTTAGTGTAGTTTTTTTACAGTCTGGATAAAGATTTCTATGTTCCTGAACACAATGCAACAAAAACTGTTTTTGCTCTTCTTCAGCCGTGATAAGTCCATTAAAATCTTTCATTAATTTAACGGCTTATTTGTCTTCTAGCTTCCAAAAAGCAGGATTGTTATCCCAACAAGATACACCTTCCCGAAGAAAACTGTCGTCGATCTGCAGTCGAGTTAGAAATTATTTGCTTCTTTGAGTCCCAAAACCACCCAGCGTCATCATATCTGAAGAAAGAAAAAACAATTTAAATAAGCAAACACTAAGCCACGAAACTTTGAGAAGAGAAACAAGATAATATTAAGCTTATTAAACTAATTTTGTGAAATTTCTTCCTTCGTTGGGACATAGCGTTTCGCGTAATCTGAACTTTCGTCTCTGTTTAAATTATTCATCATTTTTGTTTTGGTTTTGGAATCAACTTCTTCATCAAAGAGTGATAACATGACTGTTTCTTCACACGAATACCATAAATGATGAACAAACTTGCTTATCGATGCCTTGGAACTTGTCGCATCTACTTTTCATTTTCTTTTAGAGCTTTCAAAAAGCACAAGTCTGGGTTAGGTGCCTTCGAACCAAGGCTTAGCATACAAGGTGATGATAAATAAGCAAACATCTTGTAGAGCACTTTCGTCCTTTGCAGTAACTTTCAGTTGCGATTGAAGTAAATATATTTTTATTGAATAGATCGCTTTCACCATCCATCGCGCTTGATGCAAAAGCTCGGGGGGTCTGAGTTATAGTTTATTACTGTATATCCTCCTAAGGACACAACGCATAGTTCAACCAATGCGCGGTACTCGTCTCTAATAAAAGGTTTGTCCAGTTCAGTCTTATAAAAAGTTAACAAAGACGTAATGTTTGTCTCAGCAATATGTGCTTTAACGAAAATCAGAGGTGGCTCAATGTTATCGGTGTTAATATTTTTCTAATTATGTAATAACTTTTTGAAAATTGGAATACCTGGGCTACTTGAAATTTACTTTACCTTGGTTTCAGCAAAAGCAGATTTAAGGACCAACTCATAAATATGATAACGACAAGCAAAAAGCAGCAATTCTCTTTCAAAGTCTGCTCCAAAATAGCACAAGCTCCACTGAAACGGCCAGTATTTGATGCTGTTGTATCGCAGCACATTATCTGTATTTTATCATGGAGGTCCCAGCCAAAGAGTGCAGATGAAATGGCTTTAACTTGATGCTTTCGAAGAACTCTCTAATTTGGTATTGCAAGAAATGTTTTCTATCGTCAAATGAAGCAATAATTGGCAAGCGTTCCTTTTTTCAACTTCGTACATCCAATCCAGGTAATAGTTTTCCATCCCAATGAACTGTGACTACGTCAGACAAATTATTCTGGAAGTCAGTTTTAATTGCTTCTGCCCTAGATTTTTTCTCGCCTGAGTACGAATTCGCTGAATCGAGGATTTGTTAATAGGAAAAACATCGCTAAGTGCTTCTAAAATCGCATGGAGAATAAAAACTGAGTCCCTTATGCTTAGTTTCTAAAGCTGCTAAAAGTTTAGGAGTTATGAATCTATTCGTGCCTCTTTTAGAACTTTTTTCAAGGCAAGGAATCTGAGTACTAAGTTCAGAGTTCGAAATCTGTTCCTCATCCGAATTATCAAGACATTCCAAGCTATCTATCGAAAAAACAGTCGATAACTCTCTTTGTTTTATCTTTCTTTCCTCTTCTTCCAATCGTCTTTGCCCAACTCGTTCTTCTTTCTCCGCCAATTTTTTGTCAATTCCACCTAACCATCCCAGTCGACCTGCTCTCCTTAAAAATTCTTTGCTTCCTCTATCTTCATTCTTCAGCATGTGCAATAGCAAATAAGTTATCAAGGTCTTTTACAAAATTATTTTCACGGTTCTTGAACGTCATGTGAGTTTTCTTACAGTGTTTTTTCAGCTCGCAGTTAGCAAATGCCTTCCTAGGAATTCTGTCTTTTTCCCAAAATATAATTCACTCTCTTATAACAAGATTGACACTTCTACTAACAGTCATCTTGACTTCACGAATATTGTAAAATAAAACGGTGAGTATTTGTCGATTAGATTTTTCTGCACCATTTATCTGGTGGCCTAAGAGTCCGATAAGGTAAATATTTTGTTTATCACTTTATCACCGTGTTACTCCTTCCCATAATAAACAACAACGTTAGAAATCACGTATGAAATGACAATTGGAATTCGCATAGTAACGGGTCGCAGCCCTGCACTCACGCAACTTGTATGGGCAAGTTAAAAACTCGAGTCGGCACGGGTTATCGTTTATAAATCGGGCTAATATTTATTTCTAGACTATATTATGTCAATACGAAAGTTTTAGAAGGAATGCGTAAAAAATATATCGAAATTGAAATTGAAGGGACACCCTAACCTACATACACATCCATCAATCAAAAAGGCAATGTGCAATATAAGGTAAGCTCAAGTGAAAAAGTGGTTAACCATAAGCAATTTACCGTAGAGTTCGTAGAAGGTGGCAAATATTACCTTACCTTTAAAAGCAAAAAATTCATTTAATTTATAGATACTGTTTTTGTTTGCGGGTGAGGGTGTCGGAAATGCCTTTCGCATCATCGGTGCTATCGTCACAGCAGTGGTATGTGCCACTTGCAGGTCACTAAAAACCCCTCCTCTAAGGAACCGTCGCCCACCCTGGGACCGCATTTGCATTACTTCAGGGTGGCGTTCCATTTCTCATTGAGAGATTTACATCTGTTGTTGAAACTTTTCGCCTTTAAGGGTATACATTACTGCATTCCACTGGAATTTACCATAGCCCTTTCTCATTTTTTTGAACTGCGCAACAGCGGATGTGTATCTAGGTTTCTATCAAATAATGATTCAATGACAAAGAATTTCGGCTGTGTTGTTGTGTTTGCTTCAGATTCTGGATGCTTGTATTTTTTCTATCAGAACCTGGTTGATTTGTTATGCCTTGTTGAGAAAAATCGCTCCATAATTTAATCAGTGCTTTTGTTTGATGGCGCTAATGTGTGATGCAGCTTACCACAATTATTATAAAAAGAGCAAACACACAAAGAACTACATATTAAAAAGAAAACTATGCACGTTGTTAAAAAAGAACATGTGTCTGACTACTTTGTGATTAGCTCTATAACTACTTGAATTAAACGCGCTAGTGAGAGATAAAACTGGATCAAATTTGTTCTCGCCTTCCACGAAATTTAAGTTCATTTTTTTAATCCTAATCATCCGCACGCTCCCAAAATAAACACTTTTGTAAGGTCATAATTAAGTTGTATTCTATGGAAATAGTACAAAGAAAAATGTTACCAAGTTATATATTATATGTTCAAAGAATTGTCTGCCTCATCTTCTATCTATATAAATAAAAATGAATTGTTGTTCGTTAGTCTGATTAAAACTCGAGAACGGCTGGGCCGATTGAGCTGATCTTTGTTTTAAAATGTTTATCGTAGTCCAGGGTAGGTCTAAACGGTGAGCAAATAAGGCAAAATTTCGAGTAAGATAGAGTAAAACGACAATTCCATTTTCCCATATAAAAGTTGACCACTTACTTGCTGTCAAACATTTGACGGTATTTGTACTCTCAGTTCCACTCGAATTGAAGAACGCATTAAAACAAGACTTCTGAATCGACAACATAATATCAACTTTGCTCATAACATCGTGTATTTAAATTACAATTTCAAATTTCAAAGTATATAAATATAATTAATGTGTTGACATGTTTGATGGTGCCAATCTTACATTGTTACCAACTCTCAAAAATACTTTTAATATAATAACGGGGCATCTCTGCCTGTGCAGACTCCACATTGCTCATTGCTTACTAGATATAGAATACTACATAGTTTGCCATATATGGTAAGCTAGA
>NW_026094331.1:0-5144 GCF_024586455.1 Bactrocera neohumeralis | reverse complement strand
CTTTTAAAAAAGTTTAGAAAAATTGATATCCACCGGTAAGTCATCGATTTTTCTATCTTGGCAAATATTCTTTTTCGAAATTCTGAAACAAAGCACTAACTTAAGTTTCCAACCCGTGAAACCTGCAAATCCGATATGCTTGTGTCGAGTTTCACAATTTTTGATTTTAGAGACTTTTAGATATTCTTTTCTAAATAAAAATTATCAAGTTGTCTTCAGAAACTTGTAGAAATAGATCTGAGTGAGCTTTGCCACGTCACACAATTTTCCCGATTGCAGCTAGTTCGTATAAAATGGTAATGGCAACGACAAGTAATACAAAAAGACTAAAATGAAGTAACGACCGTCTTTATTTCCACCTTCCTTTTTATGCACAAAAGCCGAAACTTAAAAAATCGGCTCGTCACGGAAGATTCTGGCGAACATCCGTATATCCTCAAAGAACAAAATTGATGTTGCAATGAATGAAAACTGTTTGAAATATAGAGCTCCACTGCTCTTGATAAGAAAACTTTTTCAATCAAAATGGCAACTTAGCTCGAATTCGAGAAAATACTGAGCGAAAAATACTTTTAAAATTACGAGTTCATTACCTTCACATTAAACGTTAAACAAATTTATTTCAATGAAAAATCCGTAAAATACTTCAATTAATAACTTTTTACCATCAACCCTTTGGAAACGCTTTGGAAAGTCTTTGCACTACAATTAAGCACCACAGGAGATTATACGGCTGTGCTCCAATGCATTCGAAGATTAATGTCTACTTATTAGTGTACAGAGTGCATTTGCTTGCGGAATGTTAAAGCTTAGTATCCAGCTCTCAAGAAATATAAAACTTCATATAAAAAACGTTTAAGAAACGATCAAGAAACTTTCCTGCATAAATTTACTTGTGCAGTATGCATAGAAACATTTTTTTGAAGTTCCGTTATTATAATCATCAATAACACGTGCTCGGAGTGCTTCACCGAATTTATTTAGAGCCATAACATTTTGTAAAAAAATTTAAACTAAAAACGTGTTTTGGCAAAAATTCAGAACAGAAATTATGCTCAGTAAATATTCTAATTAATTCAAACTCAATACTGTTAGAAAAAAGAAACAAGTAGAGGATAAAAGAAACGAACAAAACAAAGTTGCAATTGTTTTTGTCGCGACAGATTGTATACATTTGAAATAGTTTTCAAATATAACCTGCAAAATGAAAAAAGATCGCCATAAACATTGCAAAATATTTAACTTCAATGCTGTAAATTTAAAAACAAGAAACAAAAAACAATTCAAGAAGGAAAAATGGCATTTGTAAGACAAAAAAATTTAGAACGCTCTAGTTGCAAAATGTTTTGTCCGATAATGTATATTATTAGAACCTCCGACTTTCCCTGCTGGGCATTATAAACTCCTGTGCAGGGTATAATTTTATTGTATATTGCTGTAATTTAGGATCGTAAAAGAGCGAAAGTATGCATGACTATATTTGTATATATACATATATAGTATATAACTGCACATGTAAATATTTCCATTTCGTTTTAACCGCACTCTAGCTTACTGGCAAGGAAATTTGTTAAACAAAAAGTCAGTACAACGGTTCTTCACACCATAATTTTGCATTAGAAAGTAAGCCGTAGGCGAATTAATTTTATCAGCGCCGGCATCACATATGCCGCGCCACATTATGACAGCATTACCAGACATGTATATATAATATTTATATGTATTTATAGTAATGACAACAATGCCAGAGCTGCATTCCCACTATATGCATTCGCACTATCTGACAGTGTGCATCTTATTGCCTACTGCTTCCAAGTCACAGCCGTCCAAAAGCTACTACTGCCATATGTTTATTGTGCAAAATAGCTGCATTTTCATTGCGCGTCAATTACTTCGGCTGCATATGTTTCATTTCGTTTTGGTGTTGTTGCTGTTGCTATGGCTGCTGTTTCTTAAATGCCCATACGAATAATTAAAAATGAAAGGAAATGGGAGGATAATATCAGTGGAGCCAAATGAGAAAGTACAGAAGGAGGGGCGCAATATTGCGACAAAAAGAAGCCCGCTTACTTTTATCATGCAAATATGTGGTTTTCGTTTGATGGCTGATTTCGGTGTTGATATATTATATATATAGTGTTGGTCGCGAATTGATCTACCATTGACTGCTAGAAAACAACAACAAATCTTGCGTCAAATAATGAAGAGAAGAAACGATTGGTGCGAGATTTTATCATATTATTAAGTAGCCTTAATTTGGTGCAGCCAAAGTAAAGTTTTATTCTTATATTTTTGTCCCTCCTTTCACCCGTCTTAACCACAGTCTTTATTCTATAGTCAACAGTCTCAGCCGCCAGTTGTCGCTTGTTCGGTTTTTTTTTGTCGGTCGTCATCACGTCTATTTGCCTGCCTAATGATGGTATTTTATTTGGCTGCTGATGGTAGCGTTAATTATTATGAATATTATTGTTGTTGCTAGGCGCACGTTTCGCGACAAAGGCACTAATTTGCTTTGTAACTGTTCATTATTGTTATTTTTGCCAGTTTGTTTGCCAATTTCATTCTAACGCTTTGCAGCATATGCAAATCAGCATTCTTTGTTGCCAAACAAAGCAGATAATTTTGTGGCCTTAATTTGTTGGCATTCTAACGGTACAATATGGCAGTGGTTGCTTTTTGCCCACCACATTCGAGGGAAAAGTTCAAGCACTAAACTTGATTATCTTTATCCTCCTCAGCTTCATTTTCTTTTGCGCACGTGTTCTCACCTTTTGTTATTGTTTTCGGGAGCGCGCTGGACCCAGTGGTGCTTAATTTCCCTACTTAACACTCTCAAGGCGATGACTTAGCTGGATGTCATTAATAAACCGGTATCTGGGAGATATTCCTCACCGCTGACGCGCCTCTCAACCCTTCGCTGTTTTTTTATTTATTTTAATTTTCATCACTTATTGTCCCGCATCCAAGTCGCATGCCACAAGTAACAAAATACTCATTAGGTTTAGTGGCGCCGGCGCACTCTCTGACCGCTTATCCCCGCGGCTCTCGTCTTTGATGAGGTTATTACTTTGCAAATAATTAAATCCGACATTACTAATGATAAGCAAAATGTTAAGTTAAAATGAAGTCATTAGTAACGGATTTCATTTCGTTTAAGCCAACCAGTGAGACCAAAGACCACTTTTTTTTTTACAAGAAAGGTCTAATGTACACAGAAAAACCTTCGTTATTTTGTTATTTTGCATTTCCTCTTTGATATGTGCAACGTCGGATGAGTCAGCGATCGTCAGTCACTCGTTCATGCCAACTTTTTTCAATAAGTAGATTAAGCTCGACACTTCAATATTTACTACAAAAAAATAATGTTTTAAAACATCGGACCAGTTCACGAGTTCAAGGTTAGTAGACGCAGAGAGCGTGTTATTTATTTTTATTCTACACTTCCTCTTTGGAATAGTCACTAAGAACCCCTTCAGCTGATTGGTTAGATTTTTTAAACTTTGTGTTTGACTTGACTTTCCACTGTCTGCTGACACAGACCAGATTTCCAACCATTGATCGCCGACTGAACACGATCAGCTCACATGCAAGAAGGAATCTGGTTACAAGCGAAAGGGACTAGGTCTGCGAACGCAAGATTACTGACATAGACAAAGTATTTGACCCTTAACATGGTTGTAGCATCTCCTTCCTAACTGTTACCTATTATGATATACTTTAATTTAATTTAATATAATTTGAATCAGGAAAGCACAGACTTATTCTTAAAACTTCAATATAATCGTTCCACTGTAATATCTCTGACCAAGTTTCGGTAACATTGCTGAAAGAACTTTTCACTGTCTTTTGTACCACTTTCCATTTCATGTGTAGTCTTTTTCTGTAATGGTCATTACGGTGAAACAAAGAATACTTTAGCTTCTTCGGCAAAGAAATACAAACTTTCACTCATAATATCAATTTTCAACTCTGAAAAACTATTCAAATACAAATACGCTTTATTTGTATTTCATTACTGAAGAGAACATTAAAAGTTCAAAGTGACGCACTCCAGTTTTCGCCTCAAAACCTTTAAACAACTGCCAAGGCGCTGAGAGCCAAAGTGGAGAAATCAAAAAAGAAAACTGAAGGCTGACAAAACTTCTATGCTAAAAGTTGAAGTTAGATTAAATTCAGACAGTGGTCGTTATTTTGCATGTTAGTTATTGTCGGTCATGCCAGGCTGGAGCCGAAGATATAAACATAGTCAACACAACACCAATAACAGCAAATATGTATAATGATAAATATTAAATAAAAATAAAATGTTGCATAGAAAAAGGGTAAATGGGCGACGATGCAACAATTTCGCTAAAATCAGTAAAGCCGACAAAGTTGGTAGAATGCAGCACAGAAAAAACGATGTTCAGGCTGTGTCGAGCCGCAAGTAACCCAACGGCAAATAAAAACGCATAAACTAGAAAATGTGCTGATAAATACAGCAGACACGATGAACAAGCATTTTAGCATTTTGATGGAAACAAGCATAGTGAGACCTTTAGGAAACGTTAGTACTAAATTTATGGCTTCTGAGCTTCAGTCCAAATTGTAGCTTAGCTGACGAAAGCTCTTAGATATCTGTAAGCCTTTCGAGTTTTCGTAACTTCACTCTTTGGTTGACGTGTACAAACGGTGTTCAAAAATGAACTGTTCTTACGAGTGCGTCCTTTTAATCTTCACCATTCGACAATATTGTTTAGGTATCCGAACCAGAATCTCATAACGCTTATCAATTTAAAGGAACACTTGTTAGTTCCAAGTGAACTAATTGATGTGAAATATCTATAGGCGCGGGTAAATATGATTATCGCCACGCTATATTACCTTAGTAGTTCATAATGTTGTCTATATGTAGCATATAGATACAATATATTTTTACGCGGCTTGCAAAAATCTGTGTCGATATGGCGTAAGCTCAGCATACAAACATGTTATATGGTCGGCGCTGGTTTGTTGAGTTTGTTTGATTATACAAAAGCAGACAATCGGCGCTTCTGCTCGCTTATTTTTTAACAAAAGTTGGGTTTTTCACCAACCGCCCGGGGTCGGTCCGTCGGGCATTGACTTTTACAAAAAGTGAACTTGCCGGGGGGGTTTGGTTTTTA
>NW_026094330.1:0-4624 GCF_024586455.1 Bactrocera neohumeralis | reverse complement strand
TTAATTTTACATTTTTAAAAAAATTAATTTTCTTATTTACAAAAGGGAAAATGAAATAAACCCAAAAATTTGGGAAAAAATTTCAAATTTTTACATTTGGAAAAAAACCGTTTTTTATTAATTAATTTAATCCATAGGAAAGCTTCAAATCTTAACTTTCCAAAATTAAAGTTATTTAATTTTATTTTACCAAATTACTAAACCAAAACCCCGTGTTTTTGGGAAAAATTTAAAATTTTTAAATTTGGGAAAAAAAGATTTTTTGGTTATTAATTTAAAAACCCTATTTTTTGTTGTTAAAATTTCTTTAAATTTTACATTTTTAAGAAAAACTTTCTTTTTTAAAAATTGGAGTTTTTTTATAAACCAAACAGGATGCTTTTTTGGAAAATTGACAACCTTATGTTGTAAAGGGATTTTCTTTTTTATTTTTTACATTTTTAGCAATCGAATTTGAGTTGCCTCAAACCATTCAACATATTAAAGTTAATTAATTTTTTTTTTCCCGGGGGAAATTTTAAACCAAAAAGGGAAGATTTAAAAAAATTCCACAATTTCACATTTGGGTAAAAAACCGATTTTTTTTGGTATAAAAATTTTTTGAAACCAAAAAGGTTTTTTTGTCTTAAATTTTTTAATAAAAAAGTTAATTAGTTTTTTTTTAAAGGGATTGACAAAACCCCTTAAAAGAAAAGGCTTGGAGAAATTTAATTTTTTTTTTGGAATAAACCGTTTTTTTGATAACATTTAAATCCAAAAATTTGTTTAAATCATTAACTTTACAAAATTAAAGAATTAGTTTTTTTTTTTAAGGAGTTGACAAAACCTTAAAAAGGGAAAATTTTTTGGGAAAAAATACCAAAATTTTTTTACATTTGGTATAAAAACTGATTTTTTTTACATTTTAACATTTAGAAACCATATCGTTGTTTGAATATTAACTTCTTTATTAAAATTTAATTATTTTTTTTCCGATTGACAAAAAGCCAAACAGGGGGCATTTAAAAAATTGGCAACCTTATGTTCACCCATAATGTTTTTTTGTATATTTAATATTTACAATCAAATTTAAAATTGCCTAAACCCAAATTAAAGATTTAAAGAATTAACTTTTTTTTTTTTTATTTGGATTGAAAAAAGATAGGGAAATTTGGGAAAATTCAACAATTTTAATCTAGGTATAAAACCGTTTTTCTATACACATTTGAAACCATAAAAGTTTTAAGTCATTAACTTTAATTTTAAAATTTTTAAATTTTGTTTTTTTTTTTACGGGATTGAATTTCAACAAAGTTTTTAAAAAAATTTAAAATTTTTTACAAACGAAAAAAACCGTTGTTCTTTATACACATTTAGACACCCAAATTTAAGGGTTTTAAACCATTAATTTTAAATTTTAAAAATAATTTAGTTTTTTTTGTACTGATTTAAATTTTTTAAAGAAACGGGAGTGCATTTGGAAAAATTTCTGACAACCTTATGTTCAGCTATAATGTTTTTTTTCTTTTATTTTAAAATTATTTAAAATTTGATATTAAAATTGCCAAAAAACCATTACTATAAAAAAATTTTTAATTAATTTTCTTCTTTTTATTTGTTGAAAAAAACCATAAAATTTTATTTAAAAAACCCACTTTTAAACATTTAGGGTAAAAAAACCGATTTTTTTTGGTATATACACTTTTTTGAAATCCAAAAAAGCAATTTTCCCCCAACAAATTTTAATATTAAATTTAAATTTTTTTTTTTTACGGGAGTTGACAAAAAACCCCCAAAAATCTTTTAAAAAAATTCCAAAATTTTAATTAAGAAAAAACCCCTTTTTTTCTGGTTTAAATTTGACATCCAAATCAATTTAAACCAACCATTAACCCTTAAATTTTAAAAATTTTTTCCTTGAAACTAAAATAGGAAAAAGGCCAAACAGGGGTTTTTTAAAACCCGTTGAAAACCCTTAATTTAACAAACATTTTTTTGGGGAATAAATATTTTTTAACGATAGAGTTCCCTTCAAACCATTATTTGCATTTTTTTAAAACCTTTTTTTATTTGATTGACAAAAACCCTTATCAATGCTTTTGGGAAAAACCCCAAATTTAATTTGGGTAAAAAAACCGTTTTTTTGCATATAAATTTTGAAACCAAAATTAAAATAAGTCATTAATTTTAATATTAAAGTTAATTATTTTTTTTTCACTTGGATTTTTACATAAAGTTTTTAAAAAGGAACTTTTAAAAAATTTCCAAAATTTTTAAAATACGAAAAAACCCGGCTTTTTTGTTACAATTTAAATCCAAATCTTTGGGCCCAAATCATTAACTTAACATATTAAATTAATTAGTTTCTTTTTACGGGATTTTAAATAAAGAAAGTGCATTTAGAAATCCCAAAATTTTTACATTTGGAAAAAAACCGTTTTTCTTGCTTTTTAAAATTTAACTACCTTTCGAAAAATTTTAAACCATTAATTTTAATAAAAATTTGTTTTTTTTTTTACTGAGGGAGCTTTCACAAATTTTAAAAATTAATTTTTTTGTTAAAAAAACTGTTTTCCCGAAAACACATTTTAAAAAATTAATATCGGGAATTTAAATTTTCTTTTTAAAATTAAAAAAAATTTTTTTTTTTACGGGAGGACAAAAAACCATAACGGGAGTTTTTGGGGAAAAATTTCGAAAAACCTTATGTTCATTAAAATTTCTTTTTTGTATATAAAATTTTTTTGAATGGGATATTGAGTTTTTTTAAACCATTCTTAAAAAGAAAATTAAATTAATTAACTTTTTTTTTTACTGAGTTGACATTTAAAAAACCAATGTTTTTAAAAAACCCACAATATCCCTTTTTAGGTAAAAAACCCGTTTTTTGTATACACTTTTTGAAATCCAAAGAAAGGTTTAACCATTAATTAACAAAATTAAAGCCTTTTACGGGAAAAAAGCCCAAGAAAAGGATTTAAAAAACAAAAATTTTTAAGGGTTACGATAAAAACCGTTTTTTGATACCATTTAAACATCCAAATCAAATTGTTCAAATCATTAATTAACATTTTAAATTAATTAGTTTTTTTTTACTGGTTAAAACCAAAGATTTAATTTGGAAAATCCTTTTAATTTGGGTATAAAAACCTTTTTTATACAATTTGAAATCCATATAATTTTTAATCATTAACTTTTATTAAAGTTAATTATTTTTTAATTTTTTTGGAAAAAGATAAAGTGTTTTTGGAAAATTTTAAATTTTTAATTTATAAAACCGATTTCTTATATCACATTTGAAATCCATATTGAATTTTAACTTCTTTTTAAATTTAAATTTAATTTTATCTAAAAAGTGACAAAAAACCATAACCAGGATTTGAAAATTTAAATTTTAATTTGGTATAAAGTTTTGTTTACAATTTTAAATCCATACAAGTTGTTAAAATCATTAACTTTTTTTTAAATTAATTTTTTTTTCTTCATCTTAAAAAAGTTGAATAAACCAACGGGTTTTTAAAATTTCAAAATTTTAATTTGGAAAAAACCCGATTTTTTCTATACAATTTAAAAAACCCAATCAAGGTTTAATCATTAATTTTTCATTTTAAAAATTAAATTAACTTTTTATCTTAAAAATTGAATAAAATAAAAAATTTGGGAAAAATTTAAATTTTAATTTGGGAAAAAAACGATTTTTATAAATTTAAAATAAAAAAGGTGAATTTTAAACTTTTTAAAGTTAATTAATTTCCATCTTACAAAGTTGACATAAACCAAAAAGCAGATTTAAAATTCAAAATTTTATTTATATAACGTTTTTCTTGAAATAATTTTTAAATCATAGAGTTGTTTAAATCATTAAATAATTAAAGAATTAATTTTTCTTTTTTATAAAGGATATAAAAAGGGGTTTTTTAAAAAATTAAAATTTTCATTTGGAAAAAAACCGATTTTTTGCTATAAATTTTAAAATATATAAAAGTTTAAACTTAATTTTACATTTAAAGTTAATTAATTTTTCATCTTAAAAAAAGGACATAAAACCAAACGGGTGATTTAAAAATTAATAATTTTTTTAAAAAAGATTTTTTATATAAATTTTGGATCCATATGTTGTTAATCATTAACTTTTTAAAGAAAATTTCATCTTAAAAAGGAAAAAACCATAAGGGCATATTTGAAAAATTCCACAATTTTACAAAAAATTTTTAAACCCGTTTTATATAAATTTAGAACCCATTCGTTTTAACATTAATTTTTATTAAATTAATTTTCTTTTTTTATTTCATAAAGTAAAGGTAGATTTTGGAAAATTTTCCAAATTTTCAAGGTTTAAAATTTTCTTTTGATATCAAAATTTGAAACCATAAAATTTTGTTTTTAAAATCTTAACTTAAATTAAAATTTTTCTTCATTTTACAAAAAATAAAATAGGAGGGTTTTGGGAAAAATTTTAAAAATTTTAATTTAGGTAAAACCGAGTTTTTTTTTTTTTAAAATTATTAAGTCCATATAAAGTTGTTTAATCAAACTTTTTTAAAAAAAATTAATTAACCTTTTATCTACAAAGTAAAAAAGGTAACAAAATTTTTGAAAATTCCACTTTTATTTTAATCCGTTTTGCAACACATTTAGAATCCAT
>NW_026094329.1:0-9521 GCF_024586455.1 Bactrocera neohumeralis | reverse complement strand
ACTTAAATATGTTATACTAATGATTTATAATAACTTAATATCGACTGCTAAATGTGTATATACAAGAAAATCGACTTTATGCCTGAATATGAGATTATCGAATTCTTCCAAATGCACTGCCGTTATGGCTTTATGTCAACTTCAGTAAGATGAAGAAGGTTAATTAACTTAAAGTTGTTAAAGTAATGATTTAAAGCAACTCAATATCGACTGCTAAATGTGTATACAAGAAAATCGACTTTATACAAATGCATTGCCGTTATGGCCTTATGTCTACTTCAATAAGATGAAGAAGGTAAATTAACTTAAAGATGTTAAATAAATGATTTAAAGCAACTCAATATCGACTGCTAAATGTGTATATAGAAGAAAATCGACTTTTTACCTGAAATGAGATTATCGAATTCTTCCAAATGCACTGCCGTTATGGCTTTATGTCAACTTCAGAAGATGAAGAAGGTAAATTAACTTAAATATGTTAAATTAATGATTTAAAGCAATTCAATATCGACTGCTTAATGTGTATATACAAGAAAATCGACTTTATACCTGAATATAAGATTGTCGAGTTCTTCAAACTGCACTGGCGTTATGGCTTTATGCCAACTTCAGGAAGATGAAGAAGGTTAATTAACTTAAATATGTTAAATTATTGATTTAAAGCAACTCAATATCGACTGCTAAATGTGTATATACAAGAAAATCGACTTTATACCTGAATATAAGATTGTCGAATTCTTTCAAATGCATTGCCGTTATGGCTTTATGTCAACTTCAGTAAGATGAAGAAGGTAAATTAACTTAAAGATGTTAAATTAATGATTTAAAGCAACTCAATATCGACTGCTAAATGTGTATATACAAGAAAATCGGACTTTATACATGAATATAAGATTGTCGAATTCTTCCAAATGCATTGCCGTTATGGCTTTATGTCAACTTCAATAAGATGAAGAAGGTAAATTAACTTAAAGATGTTAAATTAATGATATCAAGCAACTCAATATCGACTGCTAAAGGTGTATATACAAGAAAATCGACTTTATACTTGAACATAAGATTGTCGAATTCTTCCAAATGCACTGCCGTTATGGCTTTATGTCAATTTCAGTAAGATGAAGAAGGTTAATTAACTTAAAGATGTTAAATTAATGATTTAAAGCAACTCAATATCGACTGCTAAATGTGTATATACAAGAAAATCGACTTTTTACCTGAATATAAGATTGTCGAATTGTTCCAAATGCACTGCCGTTATGGCTTTATGTCAACTTCAGGAAGATGAAGAAGGTAAATTAACTTAAAGATGTTAAATTAATGATTTAAAGCAACTCAATATCGACTGCTTAATGTGTATATACAAGAAAATGGACTTTATCCCTGAATATAAGATTGTCGAATTCTTCAAAATGCACTGCCGTTATGGCTCTATGTCAACTTCAGTAAGATGAAGAAGGTTTGTTATCTTATATATGTTAAATTAATGATTTAAAGCAATTCAATATCGACTGCTTAATGTGTATATACAAGAAAATCGACTTTATACCTGAATATAAGATTGTCGAACTCTTCCAAATGCACTGCCATTATGGCTTTATGTCAACTTCAGTAAGATGAAGAAGGTAAATTAACTTAAAGATGTTAAATTAATGATTTAAAGCAACTCAGCATCGACTGCTTAATGTGTATATACAAGAAAATGGACTTTATCCCTGAATATAAGATTGTCGAATTCTTCAAAATGCACTGCCGTTATGGCTTTACGTCAACTTCAGTAAGATGAAGAAGGTAAATTAACTTAAAGATGTTAAATTAATGATTTAAAGCAACTCAATATCGACTGCTTAATGTGTGTATACAAGAAAATCGATTTTATACCTGAACATAAGATTGTCGAATTCTTCCAAATGCACTGCCGTTATGGCTTTACGTAAACTTCAGTAAGATGAAGAAGGTAAATTAACTTAAATATGTTAAATTAATGATTTGAATCAACTCAATATCGACTGCTAAATGTGTTTGTACAAGAAAATCGACTTTATACCTGAACATAAGATTGTCGAATTCTTCCAACTGCACTGGCGTTATAGCTTTATGTCAACTTCAAGAAGATGAAGAAGGCAAATTAACTTAAAGATGTTAAATTAATGATTTAAAGCAACTCAGTATCGACTGCTTAATGTGTATATACAAGAAAATGGACTTTATCCCTGAATATAAGATTGTCGAATTCTTCAAAATGCACTGCCGTTATGGCTTTATGTCAACTTCAGTAAGATGAAGAAGGTAAATTAACTTAAAGATGTTAAATTAATGATTTAAAGCAACTCAATATCGACTGCTTAATGTGAATATACAAGAAAATGGACTCTATACCTGAATATAAGTTTGTCGAATTCTTCCAAATGCACTGCCGTTATGGCTTTATATCCACTTCAGTAAGATGAAGAATGTTAATTAACTTAAATATGTTAAATTAATGATTTAAGGCAACTCAATATCGACTGCTTAATGTGTATATACAAGAAAATCGACTTTATACTTGAACATAAGATTGTCGAATTCTTTAAAATGCACTGCCGTTATGGCTTTACGTAAACTTCAGTAAGATGAAGAAGGTAAATTAACTTAAATATGTCAAATTAATGAGTTAAAGCAACTCAATATCGACTGCTTAATGTGTATATACAAGAAAATGGACTTTATCCCTGAATATAAGATTGTCGAATTCTTCCAACTGCACTGCCGTTATGGCTTTATGTCAACTTCAGTAAGATGAAGAAGGTTAATTAACTTAAATATTTAAATTAATGATATCAATCAACTCAATATCGACTGCTTAATGTGTGTATACAAGAAAATCGACTTTATACTTGAACATAAGATTGTCGAATTCTTTAAAATGCACTGCCGTTATGGCTTTATGTCAACTTCAGTGAGATGAAGAAGGTAAATTAACTTAAAGATGTTAAATTAATGATTTAAGGCAATTCAATATCGACTGCTAAATGTGTTTATACAAGAAAATCGACTTTATACTTGAACATAAGATTGTCGAATTCTTCCAAATGCACTGCCGTTATGGCTTTATGTCAACTTCAGTAAGATGAAGAAGGTAAACTAACTTAAAGATGTTTGATGTTAATGATTTAAAGCAACTCAGTATCGACTGCTAAATGTGTATATACAAGAAAACGGACTTTATCCCTGAATATAAGATTGTCGAATTCTTCAAAATGCACTGCCGTTATGGCTTTATGTCAACTTCAGTAAGATGAAGAAGGTAAATTAACTTAAAGATGTTAAATTAATGATTTAAAGCAACTCAATATCGACTGCTTAATGTGTATATACAAGAAAATCGACTTTATACCTGAATATAAGATTGTCGAATTCTTCCAAAATGCACTGCCGTTATGGCTTTATGTCAACTTCAGTAAGATGAAGAAGGTAAATTAACTTAAAGATGTTAAATTAATGATTTAAAGCAACTCAATATCGACTGCTTAATGTGTATATACAAGAAAATCGACTTTATACCTGAATATAAGATTGTCGAATTCTTCCAACTGCACTGGCGTTATAGCTTTATGTCAACTTCAGTAAGGTGAAGAAGGTAAATTAACTTAAATATGTTAAATGAATGATTTAAAGCAACTCAATATCGACTGCTAAATGTGTTTATACAAGAAAATCGACTTTATCCCTGAATATAAGATTGTCGAATTCTTCCAAATGTACTGCCGTTATGGCCTTATGTCAACTTCAGTAAGATGAAGAAGGTAAATTAACTTAAAGATGTTAAATTAATGATTTAAAGCAACTCAATATCGACTGCTAAATGTGTATATACAAGAAAATCGACTTTATACCTGAATATAAGATTGTCGAATTCTTCCAACTGCACTGGCGTTATGGCTTTATGTCAACTTCAAGTAAGATGAAGAAGGTAAATTAACTTAAATATGTTAAATTATTGATTTAAAGCAACTCAGTATCGACTGCTTAATGTGTATATACAAGAAAATGGACTTTATACCTGAATATAAGATTGTCGAATTCTTCCAACTACACTGCCGTTATAGCTTTATGTCAACTTCAAGAAGATGAAGAAGGCAAATTAACTTAAATATGTTAAATTAATGATTTAAAGCAACTCAGTATCGACTGCTAAATGTGTTTATACAAGAAAATCGACTTTATACTTGAACATAAGATTGTCGAGTTCTTCCAAATACACTGCCGTTATAGATTTTTGTGAACTTCAGTAAGACGAAGAAGGTTAATTAACTTAATTATGTTAAATTAATGATTTAAGGCAATTCAATATCGACTGCTAAATGTGTATGTACTAGAAAATCGACTTTATACCTGAATATAAGATTGTCGAATTCTTTTAAATGCATTGCCGTTATGGCTTTATGTCAACTCAGTAAGATGAAGGAGGTAAATTAACTTAAAGATGTTAATTTAATGATTTCAAGCAACTCAACGTCGACTGCTTAATGTGTATATACAAGAAAACGGACTTTATCCCTGAATATAAGATTGTCGAATTCTTCCAAATGCACTGCCGTTATGGCTTTATGTCAACTTCAGTACAGATGAAGAAGGTAAATTAACTTAAATATGTTAAATTAATGATTTAAAGACACTCAGTATCGACTGCTAAATGTGTTTATACAAGAAAATGGACTTTATACCTGAATATGAGATTATCGAATTCTTCCAAATGCACTGCCGTTATGGCTTTATGTCAACTTCAGTAAGATGAAGAAGGTAAATAAACTTAAAGATGTTAAATAAATGATTTAAAGCAACTCAATATCGACTGCTTAATGTGTATATACAAGAAAATGGACTTTATACCTGAATATAAGATTATCGAATTCTTCCAAATGCACTGCCGTTATTGCTTTATGTCAACTTTAGTAAGATGAAGAAAGTTATGTAACTTAAATGTGTTAAATTAATGATTTAAAGCCACTCAGCATCGACTGCTTAATGTGTATATACAAGAAAATCGGACTTTACACCTGAATATAAGATTGTCGAATTCTTTCAAATGCACTGCCGTTATGGCTTTATGTCAACTTCAATAAGATGAAGAAGGTAAATTAACTTAAAGATGTTAAATTAATGATTTAAAGCAACTCAATATCAACTGCTTAATGTGTATATACAAGAAACGCGAATTTATACCTGAATATAAGATTGTCGAATTCTTCCCAATGCACTGTCGTTATGGCTTTATGTCAACTTCAGTAAGATGAAGAAGGTAAATTAACTTAAAGATGTTAAATTAATGATTTAAGGCAATTCAATATCGACTGCTTAATGTGTATATACAAGAAAATGGACTTTATACCTGAATATAAGATTGTCGAATTCTTCCAACTACACTGGCGTTATGGCTTTATGTCAACTTCAAGAAGATGAAGAAGGTTAATTAGCTTAAATATGTCAAATTATTGATTTAAAGCAACTCAATATCGACTGCTAAATGTGTATATACAAGAAAATCGACTTCATACCTGAATATAAGATTGTCGAGTTCTTCCAACTGCACTTTCGTTATGGCTTTATGTCAACTTCAAGAAGATGAAGAAGGTTAATTAATTTAAAGATGTTAAATTAATGATTTAAAGCAACTCAATATCGACTGCTAAATGTGTATATACAAGAAAATCGACTCTATACTTGAATATAAGATTGTCGAACTTCAGTAAGATGAAGAAGGTTAATTAACTTAAATATGTTAAATTAGTGATTTAGGGCAACTCTATATCGACTACTTAATGTGTATATACAAGAAAATCAACTTTTTACCTGAAGGTTGTTAAATTCTTCAAAATGCGCTGCTGTTATGGCTTTATGTCCATTCGGTAAGATTAAGAAGGTTAATTAACTTAAATATGTTAAATTAATGATTTAAGGCAACTCAATATCGACTGCTAAATATGTATATACAAGAAAATCGAATTTATACCTGAATATAAGATTGTCGAATTCTTCCAAATGCACTGCCGTTATGGCTTTATGTCAACTTCAAGAAGATGAAGAAGGTTAATTAACTTAAATTTGTTAAATTATTGATTTAAAACAACTCAGTATCGACTGCTAAATGTGTTTATACAAGAAAATCGACTTTATACTTGAACATAAGATTGTCGAATTCTTCCAAATACACTGCCGTTATGGATTTATGTCAACTTCAGTAAGATGAAGAAGGTAAATTAACTTAAATATGTTAAATTAATGATTTAAAACAACTCAATATCGATTGCTCAATGTGTATATACAAGAAAATCGACTTTATACCTTAATATAAGATTGTCGAATTCGTCCAAATGCACGGCCGTTATGGCTTTATGTCAACTTCAGTAAGATGAAGAAGGTTAGTTAAATTAAATATGTTAAATTAATGATTTAAAGCAATTCAATATCGACTGCTAAATGTGTATATACAAGAAAATCAACTTTATACCTGAATATAAGATTGTCCAATTCTTCCAAATGCACAGCCGTTATGGCTTTATGTCAACTTCAGTAAGATGAAGAAAGTAAATTAACTTAAAGATGTTAAAGTAATGATTTAAAGCAACTCAATATCGACTGCTAAATGTGTAAATACAAGAAAATCGACTTTATACCTTAATATAAGATTGTGGAATTCTTCCAAATACACTGCCGTTATGGATTTATGTCAACTTCAGTAAGATGAAGAAGGTAAATTAATTAAATATGTTAAATTAATGATTTAAAGCAACTCAATATCGACTGCTAAATGTGTATATACAAGAAAATCGAATTTATACCTGAATGTAAGATTGTCCAATTCTTCCAAATGCACTGCCGTTATGGCTTTATGTCAACTTCAGTAAGATGAAGAAGGTTAATTAAAATTAAAGATGTTAAATTAATGATTTAAAGCAACTCAATATCGACTGCTTAATGTGTATATAAGCAAGAAAATGGACTTTTTATACCTGAATATAAGATTGTCGAACTCTCCCAAATGCTCTGCCGTTATGGCTTTATGTCAATTTCAAGAAGATGAAGAAGGTAAATTAACTTAAATATGTTAAATTAATGATTTAAAGCAACTCAATATCGAATGCTAAATGTGTATATACAAGAAAATCGACTTTATACCTGAATATAAGATTGTCGAATTCATCCAAATGCACTGGCGTTATGGCTTTATGTCAACTTCAAGAAGATGAAGAAGGTTAATTAACTTAAATATGTTAAATTATTGATTTAAAGCAGCTCAGTGTCGACTGCCAAATGTGTATATACAAGAAAATCGACTATATACCTGAATATAAGGTGGTCGAATGCTTCAAAATGCACTGCCGTTATGGCCTTATGTCAACTTCAGTAAGATTAAGAAGGTTAATTAACTTAAATATGTTCAATTAATGATTTAAAGCAACTAAGTATCGACTGCTAAATGTGTTTATACAAGAAAATCGACTTTATACCTGAATATAAGATTGTCGAATTCTTCAAAATGCACTGCCGTTATGGCTTTATGTCAACTTCAGTAAGATGAAGAAGGTTAATTAACTAAATATGTTAAATTAATGATTTAAAGCAACTCAATATCGACTGCTAATGTGTATATACAGAAAATGGACTTTATCCCTGAACATAAGATTGTCGAATTCTTCCAAAATGCACTGCCGTTATGGCTTTATGTCAACTTCAGTAAGATGAAGATAAAGTAAATTAACTTAAATATGTTAAATTAATGATTTAAACAACTCAATATCGACTGCTAAATGTGTATATACAAGAAAATCGACTTTATACCTGAATATAAGATTGTCGAATTCTTCCAAATGCACTCCCGTTATGGGTTTATGTCAATTTCAGTAAATGAAGAAGGTAAATTAACTTAAATATGTTAAATTAGTGATTAAAGCAACTCAATATCGACTGCTAAATGTGTTTATACAAGAAAATCGACTTTATACCTGAATATAAGATTGTCGAATTCTTCCAACTGCACTGGCGTTATGGCTTTATGTCAACTTCAAGAAGATGAAGAAGGTTAAGTAACTTAAATATGTTAAATTAATGATTTAAAGCAACTCAACATCGACTGCTAAATGTGTATATACAAGAAAATCGACTTTATACCTGAATATAAGATTGTCGAATTCTTCAAAATGCACTGCCGTTATGGCTTTATGTCAACTTCAGTAAGATGAAGAAGGTAAATTAACTTAAAGATGTTAAATTAATGATTTAAAGCAACTCAATATCGACTGCTAAATGTGTATATACAAGAAAATCACTTTTATACCTGAATATAAGATTGTCGAATTCTTCCAACTGCACTGGCGTTATGGCTTTATGTCAACTTCAAGATGAAGAAGGTAAATTAACTTAAAGATGTTAAATTAATGATTTAAAGCAACTCAATATCGAATTGCTTAATGTGTATATACAAGAAAATGGACTTTATCCCTGAATATAAGATTGTCGAATTCTTCCAAATGCACTGCCGTTATGGCTTTATGTCAACTTCAAGAAGATGAAGAAGGTAAATTAACTTAAATATGTTAAATTAATGATATAAGGCAATTCAATATCGACTGCTCAATGTGTATATACAAGAAAATGGACTTTATACTGAATATAAGATTGTCGAATTCTTCCAAATGCACTGCCGTTATGGCTTTATGTCAACTTCAGTAAGATGAAGAAGGTAACTTAACTTAAATATGTTAAATTAATGAATTAAGGCAACTCAATATCGACTGCTAAATGTGTTTATGCAAGAAAATCGACTTTAAACCTCAATATAAGATTGTCGAATTCTTTCAAATGCACTGCCGTTATGACTTTATGTCAACTTCAGTAAAATGAAGAAGGTTAATTAACTTAAATATGTTAAAGTAATGATTTGAAGCAACTCAATATCGATTTTTAAATGTATATATACAAGAAAATCGATTTAATACCTGAATATAAGATTGTCGAATTCTTCCACATGCACTGCCGTTATGGTTTTATGTCAACTTCAGTAAGATGATGAAGGTTAATTAACTTAAATATGTTAAATTAATGATTTAAAGCAACTCAATATCGACTGCTTATTGTGTATATACAAGAAAATCGAATTTATACCTGAATATAAGATTGTCGAATTCTTCCAAATGCACAGCCGTTATGGGCTTTATGTCAACTTCAATAAGATGAAGAAGGTAAATTAACTTAAAGATGTTAAATTAATGATTTAAAGCAACTCAATATCGACTGCTAAATGTGTATATACAAAAAATCGACTTTATACCTAAATATAAGATTGTCGAATTCTTCCAAATGCATTGCCGTTATGGTTTTGTGTCAACTTCAGTAAGATGAAGAAGGTAAATTAACTTAAAGATGTTAAATTAATGATTTAAAGCAACTCAATATCGACTGCTAAATGTGTATATACTAAAAATCGACTTTATATTTGAATATAAGATTATCGAATTTTCCAAATCATTGGTTTGGCTTTATGT
>NW_026094328.1:0-5075 GCF_024586455.1 Bactrocera neohumeralis | reverse complement strand
AAACATGCTGTTTAAGACGGATACAGATGATCAAAACAATAGAAAGAAATTTTAAAACGTTACTTTTAATCAACATAAAGATCAAGAACAGGCAAAAAATCTCAAATATTTTAATAAACTCTACAGCCAACATTATGAAAAAAAAATTCGAATGAATAATTCGCAGTTTTTAAAAAACCCAAACACAAAAAAAAATATCAATCCGAAATTAAAAAAAAGGACAAAAACCGTAAAAAATGGCGATTCAATTTCAAATGTTTTACCCAAATTACCATATTTTTTGGGAGTGAATGGGGAAAAATAAAAAAATTGCAGTAATAGAATTGCTGATAGTTTTAAAACCAAGGAAGAATAAATCCAACACTTTTGACTCCAAACAATTACAAACAGAACGGGATTTAATAAAGGACAAACTAACAAAGGAAAATTCCGGACAAAAAACCAACACAAAAACTAAGAGATGTATATAATTTGATGAAAAACACGAGGATTAATTGTGTGGACGATAAATGAGTCATAAAGGCAGAACTACCTTTTAATTCAAAGTGAATCATCGGAAATATATAAATTAATAGTAATTCCACATGAACATAATAAAAGAATATTAAAAGCAAAACTAAGAAACGAGTTTTTAGTTTACAACTTTGGTTTTAACTCATATTTTTTGATGTCACAAGCAGAATTAAATAAATGCAGCGTTTAAAAACTGCGGCAAGTTTCAGTTCATGATTTGCTTCTTCTAAGCAATGCTTCCGAAAAATCAGGTCGCAGTCGAAGCATAGACAAAAATCAAACAGCCACGAAAAAATCAGAAATCAGCATAAGTCACCGCTATTCGTTTTTCTGCTTTCTGCTTTGCTGAAGCTTTGATCGTATGCATAAATTTGCCGCGGCAGCTATCGACAATTTTCGACAGTCGTCGGCAGTCACAGTCGCGAAAAGTAATGCATTCGACTTTTGCTACTTTTGATTTTTGTCGCTGTTGCTTACGATCAACAGCGTAAGTCGAAAAAGCAAGAAGCGTCCGATTCACCAGCAGTCACCAGCAGTCGCCGTCTTGTTCTTTTTGCTTTTTTGCTTTTACTTGCAATTAGAACGCTGCTAGACTCACACGTGTTCAGCTATGGCGCCAAGTGCAGCGTGGAAATATTTTGAAAATAAAGCAGCCGAGGGTTTAGCAATATGCAATATATGTAAAAGTTAACTTAAAAAACAATAGGCTGTCGAATTTAAAAACGCATTTAATAAAGCACACAAAGTTGACTTAAATTTAAATCTGAAAACATTGAATCGTCATCAACTTCCTCGATTAAAACAGTACGAAAAAATTAAAATTGAAGTAAATAAAAAACAACTGTTAAGATCTTACATTGGATTGGTAATGGAAGACAGTATTCCTTTAATGGTGTAAATTTTCCAAACATGAGGAATATTCTCGATCCAATTTGTGAAGGACTTCTAAAACTGCGGATGGACAAATAATGAAATTAAATGTATTAAACTACAAAAATACTTTGAAAGCAGTGGCAAATAATATAAGGAATCACATAACAAATGAACTGAAGAACAAATTATTACCCTTTAAAAAAAAATAGACATGAAACCCCCAATGTCCAAATATATTGGGAATAAGGCAAATACAAAACGGGTTGAAATAAAATCAATCATTTTAAATGAGGAATTGAAAGGTGCAGGACCGGGGGACCCAAAAAATCTTCCACCGAAGGTAGGGGGAAAGTTAAGTAAAATATAATATTAATTTAAATAAAATTTAAAACCTTAAATTCTGATAACGGTGCGAATATGCTAAAAACAACAAATATTTTATCTTTTTTTTCCGAAAAAAATAATGAAAGGGACAACAAAGAGTACACCAACGATGATTATATACAAGAAATGAGTTTAGGAAACAGTCCCCTTTAATTTTAATAGGCAAATATTCAAGTTTGTCGTTGTTGACATACAGCACAGCTGGTTGCCTTTTTGATGAAATCTTTGGGAAATTAAAAAGCATACTCAATTAAGAAATATGACAAAATAAAAGAAAAACATAAAAGGGATATGGGGAAATTTTCTAAATTTAAAAAAAATTAAAAATGCCACAACTAGAAATTTTCCAACCAGATGGGGGTCTACTTTCACAATGTTAAACAACTTGGAAGCTAAAGATATTTTAAGGAAAATTGAATTTTATTAAAAACAAATCGGATGAAGAGAATTTTTATTTTAGATTCCTCGTTTTTGGGGTTTTTTTGAGGCATATTGCAATGTTTTCATCCCTGCAAAAAGCCATAAAAAATTTCAAGAGGAACAATTACATTATGGGGAAATTTTACCCCCTGGGCCGCTTTAAAATATCTTTCAGAAAAATTAGTAAAGGATACAAAATGAATTTAACGAAAACTATTGAAATGAAATTTCAAATTTTTGAAAACGAACAAAAAAATTGTTTAATAAAAAAAATTTATAGTTTCTGCTTGTTTTTAAACCACGTTTTAAAATATTATCGCCGCAACAAAAAAATTACGCAAAAATCATTTAAATTTATTTGGGATAGACTTAATAGTTTTCAAACCCTTTTCCGGCAATATGTGTTTTAACTTTGGTTTCCCGCTCTAATGAAATGCAAAAACTATTTTTTGATGAGGAAGACGAATTGCTAGGGAAAGGGACTTATTCCCCAAAGGGGTTTAAAACAGAAGTCAACAGTACAATCGATGTATATTCAAAAATTTAAAACCTGAAACTTTCTTATTAAAGGATTGACATAGACGTTTTGTCTTTTTGAAAAAGGAAAAAAAGTAATTTTTTGCCGGAATTATACGCAATTTAATGTTTTTTTATGCCGTAACCCCCAACTCCCGGTAAAAAGAAAATTGTCTAAAATTTAAAATTTTTCCTTTATTTTTTATTTTTATAACAGGTGTCGATTGAAGGAGCTTTTCTACTTTTAAAACTTGTTTCCGAGTCTCGCAATCGATTAAGCCAATATGTTTTGGGGAATATATTCAGTAAAAAATTTAAAACCTAGCTTTCTGGAAAAGGGCCTTGATTTTTGCCACTTTTTGAACAAGAGGAAAATTTTTTAATGAATAATCAAAAAAAAGAGTAATGTATGTAATGAAAGCAATGAAAAAATTTAAATTTTCTGTTATGTTTTTATGTTATTTATTCCAACGAATTTTGGGTTTAGTTTTTTTTTTTGTAAAATTAAGAAAAATTTTTAAAAAAGGGAAAAAGAACAACATAATAAAAAAAATTTACAATTATAAGTAATTGCCAAACATTTCTTTTTTAAAAAAGTAGTTTAAACAAAAAAGGGCAAAAGGTTTGACTTCACGAATCTGACGCTTCTTTTTTTCTTGACTTACGTTTTTGATCGTGGAAAAGCACAAAAAATCCGGGGGCGGCAACTTTTGATACGATCGAAAGCTCAGCAAAGCAAAAAAGAAAAACGAATAGCGGGGGACTTATGCTGGGGTTTTCTGATTTTCGTAGCGTTTTATTTTTGCGCCGTCAAAGCATGCGACTTTTGGGCCTTTTTTCGGAAACAAAGCCAAAAACTTGCATTACCCCTTTTTGGGTATCGCCTGCAAAAGGGAAGGAAAAAGGCAACAATATTGCGACTTCTGCTAATTGACCGCAGTTTTTAAAAAACTGAATAAATGTACAAAAAACCCCAACAACCATTTAATATAAAGGAAAAAAAAAATGGCAACCTGCTTTTTGATCAAACATGCGAACTTTCAGCGTTGTTAAAAAGGGGCACACCAACTGTAAATATGAGGAAGTGACTAAATCAATTTTTTGGTCAGAATTTTTGAAGAAAATATTTGATTTTTAAAGTGTTCAAACATTCTACGATCCATCTAGACTGTAAAAAGGGCAAAACGCAGATATTAGATTTTCCCACAAGGAATTTTTCAATCAAAGCTGGCTGTATGCAAGATTAAATTATCACCTTAATCGGCATGAAAAATTTTTAAAAGGGAGCGACATCAAACCGACGTTGGATCCGATCGTGACAACTATAAAGGAAATATGGAGGACCATATAACTACTCTTCAAATAAGTAGAATAGACGACAACGATCAACAGAGAAAGCTACGAGAAGAAATTGACAAGATCAGCAACAACGAATTTAAATTAAGTGAGTTAAATTTAAGAACCCATAGCGGACATGTATCTTTAGTGTTAGTAGTAATTGTAATATTACGCCTTTTAATACTATATTTCCGTTATAAATATAAAGCGAATCATGCTGATAGAATCATTGCCAATATTCCCAACCGGTAGAATATTAATAACATAAAAAATACAGTCCACTAATTTTCAATAATAATTTCTTTCCCTCGGCAATATGTTCAAATATCATTGAACATGCTTATTTATATGCAAAGCCGAAATTCTACTAAATATAAATATCTATTTATATATTAATAAACATACATATGTACATATGTATTGACATAAACACAGCCATGCATTTACATGCAATGCGCATTCAATAAAAATAAAAATGCATGCAGACACATGTCATAAATTTAGAGAAGAGATAAGATTATCACACACACACGCATGTATTAAATTGTATCAAAAACAACCCCATGTCAAGCAGCAATAAACAATATGCTGCAATACATATAAACATACACACATATATTTAGTTATTTACGATAGTTTTAAAATTTGTATATAAGCAAGAAAAATACTAAAAAAAAATCAGATTTGAAAGACAATCTCAACTGAAAAGATTATTTTATTTACATATTTTACTTCCCCACCAGTGGTAAGGGTAAAAGAAAACTTAAAATAAAAATTTCAAATAAAGGAGTGCACATCACTTATTGCCCCCCACCCGGAGTGTAAGGAATAAGTGACGCAGAACTGCAATAACCTTTATTAATACTGACTATAGGTTCTATAATCTGTCCAACCCTAGTTTATCAACCTTACTAAAAATTCACAAAAATGTTTTTCAAAGCGGTAGAAAACGATGGATAAATTTCAGCAAAAAATAAAAGGGGCGGGTTCAAAGTGGTCGAGGGGGAATACCCCCAAACATACCTCCCGTA
>NW_026094327.1:0-2470 GCF_024586455.1 Bactrocera neohumeralis | reverse complement strand
AAAAAAAAAAAATTTTTTTTTTTTTTTTTTCTTTTCTTTAAAAATTTTTTTAAAATTTGTAAAAATTTTTTTTTTTAAAAACCCCCCCAAAGGGAAAAAGGGGAAAAAACCCCCCCCCCAAAAAAAAAATATTTTTTTTTTTTGGGTTTTTCTTTTTTAAAAAAAAAAAATTTTGGGGAAAAAAAATTTTCCAAATTTTTGGGAAAAATTTTTTAAAAAAAAAAAAAATTTTATTTTTTTTTTTTTTTTATATTTTTTTTTTTTTTTTTTTAAAAAAAATTTTTTTTTTAAAAATTTTTAAAAAATTTTTAAAAAAAATAAAAAAAAAAATTCCTTTTAAAAAAAATTTAAAAAAAAATTTTGAAAAAAAAAATAAAAAAAAAAAATTTTTAAAATTTTTTTTAAAAAAAAAGGAAAAAAAAAAAATTTTTTTTTTAAAAGGGGAAAAAAAAAACCCAAATTTTTGGGGGAAAAAAAAATTTTATTTTTTTTAAAAAAACCCCCTTTTTGGGGGGGAAAAAAAAAATTTTTTTTTTTTCCCTTTTTTGTTTTTTTCCCAAATTTTAAATTTTTTTTTTTCCGTTAAAAAAAAAATTTTTTTTGGGGGGGGGTTTTTTTTTTTTTTTTTTTTTAAAAAAAAATTTTTTTTAGACTTTTATTGTAGGTTTTTTTTGCACTATTTTTTCTGCTTTTTTTTGAATTATTTTTTTTTAAAAACATTTTTTTTTTTTTTTTTTTGGTTTTTTTAATTTTTTGAACCAAAATTTTTAAAAAAAATTTTTTTTTTTTTAAGTTTTTTAAAACCGTTTTTAAAAGGGGAAAAAAGTTTTGGATTTTTTTTTTGGGAAAATTAAAAAATTTTTTTTTTTTTGGATTTAAAAAAACCCTTTAAACCCAAAAAAAATTTTTTCCTTTTTCCCGGTTTAAAAAAAAACCCCAAAAAATTTTTTGGGGGTTTTTTAAACCCCAAAACTTCTTTTTTTTTTTTTTTTTAAAAAAAAAAGGTTGGGGGAAAAAATTTTGGGTTTTTAAAAGGGTTTTTCCCAAAACCCTTTTGGGTTTTTAAAGGCCCCCCCCTTTTTTTTGGGAAAAAAAAAATTTTTTTAAAATTTTTTTTAAAGGGTTTTTAAAAAAAAATTTTTTAAAATTAAAACCCAAAAATTTTTTTTTTTTTTTTCCCCCCAAAATTTTCCCTTAAAAGGGGGTTTTTTAAAAAATTTTTTAAAAAAAAAAAAGGAAAAAATTTTAAATTTTTTTTAAATTTTTTTTTTTAAATTTTTTTTTTTTTTTTTTTTTTTTTTTTTTTTTTTTTTTTTTTTTTTTTTTTTTTTTTTTTGTTTTTTTTTTTTTTTTTTTTTTTTTTTTTTTTTTTTTTTTTTTTTTTTTTTTTTTTTTTTTTTTAATTTTTTTTTTTTTTTTAATTTTTTTTTTTTTTTATTTTTTTTTTAATTTTAATTTTTTTTAAATTTTTTTTTTTTTTTTTTTTTTTTTTGGGGGTTTGTTTTGGTTTTTTTTTTTTTTTGGGAAATTTTTGGGTTTTTTTTTTGGGGGGGGGTTTTTTTCCCCCTTTTTGGGGGGGGGGGGGGAAATTTTTTTTTAAAAAAAAAAATTTACAATTTTTTTAAAAAAAAAAATTTTTTTGTAAAAATTTTTTTTTTTTTAAAAAAATTTTGTTACCCCCCTTTTTTTTTTTAAAAAATTTTTCCCTTTAAAAAAAAAAAATTTTTCCGGGGAAAAATTTTTTTTTTTTAAAAACCAAAATTTTTTTAAAAATTTTTAAAAATTTTTTGGAATTTTTAAAAATTTTTAATTTTTTTTAAAAAAATTTTAAAAAATTTCCCAAATTTTGTTAAAAAAAAAAAAAAAAAAAAATTTTTAAAATTTAAAAATTTTTTAAAAAAAAATTTTAAGGGGTTTTTTTTTTTGGAGGTAAATTTTTTTTTTTAATTATAAAAAAAAAAATTTTTCCCTATTTTTTTATTTTTTTTTTTTTTTAAAAATTTTTTTTTAAAAAAATTTTTAAAATTTTTTTTAAAAATTTTCCCCCTTTTTTTTTTTTTTTTAAAAAAATTTTAAATTTAAAATTTAAAAAAATTTTTTTCCCCCCTTTTTAAAAAGGGGGCCCCCTTTGTTTTAAAAATTTTTTTTAAAAAAAAAACCCCTTTTTTTCCAAAATTTCACTTTTTTAAAAAAAATTTTTTTTTTTTTTTTAAAAAAAAATTTTTTTTCCCTTTTAAAAAACTTTTTTTAAAAATTTTTTCCCAAAAAAAAAAATTTTTTTTAAAAAATTTTTTTAAAAATTTTTTTAAAAAATTTTTTTTTAAAAAAAAAAAATTCCCCCCCCAAAAAACCCCCGGGGAAAAAAAAATTTAAAAAATTTTTTTTTTAAAATGAAAATAAAAAAAATTTTTTTTTTTTTTTTTTAAAAAAAAAAAAAAAAAATTTTGGGTAAAATTTGGTTGGTGCAACC
>NW_026094326.1:0-4287 GCF_024586455.1 Bactrocera neohumeralis | reverse complement strand
GTATTGGGGGGCTGAAAATTGTTAAAATGGGAACCCCTTAAAAGGTTTAATAACTTTTCCCCAAAACCAAAACATTTAACCCCAACTTGTGGGGGGAAGTCCTTCTTCAAATACATGTATGTATGTACTGTGAAAATGGGTAAAATCGATTATAAACGTACGATAATTTTGTTAATAAATACGTTTGGGACTCTAAATTTTAAAGAGAGATGGAAAAGTTTCAGAGAGTCGATATCAAAAATTGACAATGGGTCGGCGCCGCCCATCTTTAAGTGAAATCCTCAGAACTAGTTAACTGATTTTATCAAAAGGTGGCATATAACATAAATTAAATGGTTAGGTAATTTGAAGACTTTTCCGGGAAATGTAAGATTCGACCCTTGCAAAAAGCGAAAAACATCAAGATAAGGAAAAAATTTAAAAGGTCATAAAAAAACTGACACATACGAACGCTAAACCCTTTGAGGGTTTTACCATACTGACCTAGTACTATCACCCTGACTTGGAATTTCACCCCAGATTAGCTGTTGTACTAGAAATTAGCATAAACGCAGAGAATATGCCTTTGGTATTGACCCACTTTAAATAACCGCAAATATTGCGTCTACTGATGTATGGAAAATATTGTCGCTAACAGCGCCGCCCGGAGGATTGAGTCGCCATTCGCCATTCACTTTGAGTGGGCCAGAAACGATTGTTTTACATATGGCTCAAGCAGATCACGACTTCCGGTCTTAGACCAAGTATCCTCTGGATAGCCAATAAGTATCCGTTTAAAGGCGAGCTAAAGTGAGAAGGTGAAACATCCTCCACAGGGCTGCACCGGCTGAACCCGCATGCAAAAAATGACCCCAATGAAAAAGTTTAAACAGCCTCGATAAGAGACCTCCTTTGATTACGACCATGGCAACGAATTAAGGATTACACCAAGGCATGCACCTGAAAGTACGGGAAGGTGTTGCTGTTTAGCTGGTTGATGTCCTCTTGAAAGTAAAGGAGACATCACGCCGTCCAAGAAATTCGATGGACCTGACAAAGGACCGAGAGTAAAGTCCTCTCGACGAACAAAATTGATTGACATTGACATAGTTCGGCAAATTAAAAGACAGCGGCTACGCTTACTTAGGGTAATGTCGTCCGAATGCATGAAAACTTGTCTTGACGTAGAGAGGTCCTCCATTAGAAAGACCAGGTGAGAAAGACCGGGATTTGCTTGAAGATCCAATTGAAGCCACTTCAGGAAAAGAAGAAACAACTGACGCGCTGTTGTTAACTCGGCTATAACCGCAAAAGCAGTTTCTACGCCAGTAAAGAAGAAGAAGACCTACGCCCACCCACCTCTGCTGCACGTTATACTAATTTTATCATCCTTACCTACACACACCAAAGTTTACCTACAAAACGTAACTTGTATTTATTGTTATTGTAACAATGTTGTCACATGGAACTAAAAATAGATCAACCAATGAGATGTCATGTGCACCAAGAACAACAACAACCGGGAATAACTACTATAATCAGCGACGGAACGTAAATTTTTAACGATAACAATTAATATTTCGGGCATACATAATATACATACTGTCATATTCACTTGTAAATAAAGTAAATTTAGTCGTGCCAGCAATACTCACTTTGTCGTCTCCGACAATCACACACACTCATACATATGTATGGATACCGCAGAATCAAAAAGCTGCAATTGCGGATGTGTGCCATTGATTCCGCCAATGTGTATGCAAATGCAAACTGCCGGGAGCTTGTCCATCGGTCCAGTTTCACCATTGGCTGTTGTTCGCATTTTTACACTCCAGTTTTTGTTCCTGGCATTGCTGTTGTTGCTTATGCAGTTATTTTTTGCCCGAGGTGATTACTTTGGTTCAGTTGACCTGCTTTTAATCAGTGTAGTGGGGTTAGCCTAATCGCATGTAACCGCATGCGATTTCAATGGATCCGACCGTTGTAGGCTTCTTTCAGCACTTTCGTTTGTCGCGATGAATGCAACAATTGCAGTTACTTTAACATAATGTGTAACCGCGAACCCCCATATTTTTAGGGAATTCGAGGGCCGATTGATTAGGCATTATTTTTTCGCATTTCCTCACTGAGTAAGTCACCCATTCTGACAAAAACAGACTTCGGCTTTTTGAGAGCGAAAGGTGACTCATCCGATCCTTTTTTATCTTCTGATTTCGCGGTTAGGAATTGATATTGAGTTATATTAAAAAGGTGGTTTCAAGTATCAGACATGAGTGCTGGTTCCATGCTTGACATCAATATTTTTGTTGTTTCCCACCAATGCCTTAAAAAAAACATCTAAAAAATTTGAAAAGCAAAAAGATTTTAAATCAACTTTAAATTTTTTTATGCCTATTCAATTTTTCAAATTAGAATTTTAAATAAGATTTAATTTTTTAACTTCTTCTTTTTGGGGAAAACGTTACGGATTACAGCCGAGAAAACGCGCCAGTCTTTCTTCTTTAGCTACGGGCCAATTTGGGATTCCAAGGAAAGGGGGGCCTTTCCACTTGGTCCTTCCAACGGAGGAGGTTCTCCTCTGTTTCCCCCGGGGGCCCAAAGGTCGAAATTTCGGAGTGGGGCGTCCACGACAACATACCCAGCCGCGACCCGCTGTTTTTTAATTGCGAACTGGTGTAAAGGGCGTCGAATCCGACGCATTTTTCCATCGAAGCGTTGCCCCCAACGCGAAAAGGACCAAAATCTTTCGCAGAACTTTTCTCGAAAACTCCCAACGCGACTACAGTTGTTGACACGTCCGTTTCTGCACCATGGGCAGGTGGAAAAAAGGGGATTTTAATTTGGTTTTTTTGTCGGGAGAGGACTTGTTCTTGCCACCATCCAAATAGCACCTTCAAGAGTTATCCCAATTTTTCCCAGGCTGACATTGGGTGTTCACGCTGGTTTCCCAAGAAGAAAATTATCTACAACTTCAAAGTTATGACTGCCCGGGGACGGATTTTCAGTCGGTGCGAGACCGTTTGATGACAGGATATTTGCCCTCCCCGTTCACTGCCACCCCCATTTGTTTTTGTTTTTTGTAAATCATGGGGATACGCCAGCAGCTGTACCCCTTTATAAAGATGGTCCTTCTATTAAGCTCTGAGCCGAACTTTTTTTCCAGAAGAATAGAAAAAGTCGAACGAAGGAATCGCCTTGTTAAACCTCTTTGGGGATCGAACGGCTCGGGTTCCTTCAACGCAGCTTTTTCCGCATTAGTTTTCGGGGAAAATCAAACAGACATCCGGGATAAAGAAGTCTTTCGGCCTTTTGAAAGAGTTTGAAATGACGAAGAGGTGGTGTGGCTCTTTTTCTTTACGGGGCTTTTTTAAGATTTCAATGGGAATATCTGGTTTTGTTAATTTTCCAGGCCCAAGTTTCCAATCGTTTTTTTTTTGGTTTTTAAACTTTTTTCAATACGCCCGATAAATTATAGGGTGTTGAGGAGGCTAACCCAAATTTGTTGGGGAGATTGTGGGGCCTTTCATGGATTGGGGATACACATTAAATTCCAATCGGGATATTTCCGACCAATCTTTTAAAAAAAGGGGGTGGGTGATGCCCCATCAGGGGGCCGCCGTGGTTTGGGAAAGCCATCAGCGGTTATTGCTTCGAACTTTTCCTGGGCGGGCAAAAAAACGTTCCCCATCATCGATTAGGGGAAACGGGGTTGCCTTCCCCGGGGGGGTTTACGCCATTCAGGGCTAGATCACCTTTGGGGTTCTACAAGAATTTCCCCGGGCTTACCCGTGTTGTGGTCGATGAAGGCAAGGAGGGGTCTTTTTTTTGGGCACCACTCCTTTTTTGTTCTTTTTACTTCCGAAAAACCCAAAGGTTTCGGGGAGCTGTAATGAGTTTCAAATGCCTCCCCGCCTTTTTATGGTTGGACTGCGCCGGGAAACAGGAGGGGCCCAGTAGCAAAAATTTGGCTGCCGTTTTAAGTCTTCACGCGAACCTTCCGGTTGATGCGTTTTTGGGGCAGAAGCGGTGCGAAGGTGCAAAAGATAGTGGTCCGAGGGTGTTAGGGGCCTCGGAGCCCCACGTTCAGAAATTTTTCCAACAAAAACGATCTTTGGGGGAATTTTTTGATACGAACGCCAGGAGCTTTATGAACTTTTTGTGGGAAACTAGTACCCGGGGTAACCATATTTCGCCCCGGGGAAATCGACGCCCCAACCCATTTGGGAGTTTCTTGGGGGGCTGAATTTACGAGTAGGCCCAAAATATTTTTGCCCACCCCCTGCGTTGCAAGCACGATTTTGACATATT
>NW_026094325.1:0-4721 GCF_024586455.1 Bactrocera neohumeralis | reverse complement strand
AAATAACCCTTTTCCTGGGCGCGGGGAGGTTGACACCAGTAAATATATGCACATATCCCGTTTTTAAAGGAAAATTTTAAAAGGGGGGGGTTTACCCCTTTGGCTTACCCCAAAAAAAGGAATTGTTATAAAAGGGAAGTTCCCATAAAAAGACAGTTACCTTTTTATTCCCTTTGTGGGTTTTTGTTTGTTTTTTTCGCAAGGGCGGGGAAATTTTCCTGGGGAAAACAAAAAAAAATATATAAATACAAAGGCATAACCTTTTAAAAAGGGCAATTTAAAAAAATTTTAAATATGAAAACCAAAACCGGGCAAACCTTAAAAAATGAGGGGTTTAAGGGGGAACGAGAAAGCATGACGGAAAGGGTGGTGGTAAAAAAGGGGGATAAAAGGCGTTTGGGTTATCAAAAATTTAAAATAACAAAAAAACTAAAAAAATTTTAAAAATTTTTGGGCTATTTATTTTTTTGAAGACTGAAACAAAAATTAAAAAAAAATGATACCGCAAGATGGCGTTTAGTGTCAATTAAAAAAAATACCCTTTTTTTAATTTAAAATTTTGGCGTTTAATCTTTTTAAAAATTATAGAAAAGGTAAAAATTTTGGTTTTGGGGTTTCATGTGTTTTTGGGGGGAATTGCCCTTTTAAGACCCGAACGGCCCCGCAAGTTATGCAAAAAAAGTCCAATAGATTTTTTATCAAACAAGTAAAAAAAAAAATTGTGTCTTAAAAAAAAAAAACGTTAACTTCGTTTACATTTTTTAAAACCCCTTTTTCACGGCTTATAAACAGCAAAAGGTAAAAAAATTTCTATTTGTTTTTTTAATTTTGGTTTTTTGGGGTAGGGTTTAATTTTTAAAGGGGACCTTATGAAAAATTTTTCGGAGATTACAGCATTTTTGAATAATCAAAAAAGGTTTGGTTTTGAAAATACATTTTCAAATAAAAAAATTTTTTAAAAAAGAAAGACCCTGGAGTTAGCCCGCCATTTTTAATGGAAACAAAATTATAAAGGCCCTTTTGAACAAATTCTTCGGGGAAAAATTTAAGTTAATTTTTTTTAAAACCAAATTTTCTTTAATAATTTTATCAAAAAAAGTTTTCCTTAACAAGAATTTTATTTTTTTTAAATATTTTAGGCATTATTTTTATGGGATTCTTTTTAAATAAAATCTTTGGAAAAGGGGAAGCAATTCATCGGGAAAATAATCTTTTTTTGTAACCCATTTTTTTAAACCCAAAAAAATGCCCCAAACACTGAACTGACGTTCAGTTGTTGGGATAATTTGGGGGCCAATAATGATAATTCTAAAGATTTGGTTTCGGAGAAAAAAAAGAACGGGGGAAAACCCCTTCGGGGGTTTTTAACTCTAAAATTGGGGGAATAAAGACGGGGAGAGGATTTTTGAACATTTTAAAAGGGACTCAGCCCCAAAAATTGACAAAAACCTGTTTTTATTTATGTACATCTATTTTAGGGTCTCAGACGTCCCCTTTTGGCATATTAAAAAAACTTCATCCCCCAAATCTAATATACCCTTCCAGGTTAAAAAAAGGATTTTTCAACCCAACCAACCCTTTTGCCACAGTTCCCCCCCAATTCAAATATTTATTTTTTTTGATTTTTAAAAATTAAACCCACCCTTCCCAAAAGCCCACAGCCAAACCCTTGTTGGTTTCAAATTCAATTTTCCCTTTTTATATTATTTATGTAGCAGAAATTGCTGTGTTCATTGAGGCAAAATTTCCCAGTGGGCCTAAAATTTAAAATTCCCAAATGGTTTATTTTTTTTATTGTTTTTTTTTTCTACCTATTATTATTATTTTAAAAGGAATTTAACAAAAAAAAATAGCCCAAGGGAAAATGGGGTTTTCCCAAAAAAAACACAATAAAAATTGAGGCACAGAAGGAAATTTAGCTGGCAGACAGGTAAGTTTTTTTGGAAAAGGGCCAATTTTGGGATTGGATAAAAGATAAGAAACGTGTATAAAAAAACCATATTTTTTGGGATATATATGTAACCTTTTTTCCCCCCAAAAAAGGGGCCCCAAAAAGGGCCCGGATCCTTCCCCAACCCCGGGGCCCAAAATTCACCATATTTTCCAGGGTTTATTTTGGGGGCTTAGTTCCTTTTTTTGTTTGGGACGGGCGCAAAAACCCAAAATTCGCTTTCCGGAAAAAGGTCGTTTAACATGAGATTTGCAACATTTCCAATCCTAAATCTTATTTTCATGCCCACTTACATTTTTTTTAGTTTAATATTGCCCTTCCAAAACCCAACGTCTTTTTTCCTTTTGATTTACCCGCCAACACCCCAAGGCTTTTTTTACAACGCGCCCCCCGTTTTTCTTAAAAGTTTGGGGATAAAGGCGCGAAAACCCAAAAGGGGCGGAGTCATTAAAAATATTGTTTTTTTCCCCAACACGTTGTCAGCCTTTTCAAAACTTTTTTTTTTTAATTTTCCATTTTGGACTCAAATCCTCTTTTTTTTCCGGGACCCTTTCCCATTCCCAATTTTTTCTTTTTACCCTTCCCCAAGGGCCCCTTGCCCCGGCTCGGCACCTTTCTATTTATTTCCACCCTTTCACTGGTTAACTTCTTTTGCCTAAGCCCCCTTAATTTAATTTCCGGTTTAATATTAATTACAGAAAACCCCCAAAATAACCTTTTTTAAAAATGAAATTTTTTTATTTTATGAAACTTTTTAATTTGCCCACAAAAACCCACTTTCACGGGACAGCCGTCTACAAAGTCCCCACCCCCAATATTCATATTTTTAAAAATTTTGTTTTTTTGGATTTTTAAAAAACGTACCTTGTTTTGTTTTTCCCCAAAACACCCTCCATTAAAACATTGAGAACGCACCATTATTCTTAAAAATTTAAATTTTAAACTTCTTTTTAAATTTCTTTTTTACTTTTTTTTTTTTTTGTTTTTTTTTGGGTTTTAAAGGGCCAACGCCCAAGAGGGCGGCCCCCTTTGGTATAAATCCTTCTTTTTTTCCCCGATTTTGTTTGCCCCCCTTCTGCCGCACCCACGCGCCCCCCCAAACAACGGGTTTCCCACCTTTTCCATACGGTACCAAAGGGCCTTTCCGCCCGCGACCCCCGGGGGGCCGGAAAATTTGGCCAAAAAAAAATTTTTTGGCAAATTCGGTCAATTTATTTGTCGCCGCCAAAAGTTGTCGTTTTTTTAAAACCGGGTTTCGGGGGCGTTTTTACCCACGCCCAAGAAAACTTTTCCCGAAATTTTGGTTTACCATAAAAATGAAATAAAACCCCCCCAAAAACACGCGTTTAAATTTTGGGTTTGACTATTTTAAACGTTATTTTAACAAAGGGGAAGGTAGCAAAGGGTTTAAACCCAATTTAACTTAAATGTTCTGTTTTTTTTTTAAATTGATTGGAAAGAAGAAAAGGGAAAGAAATTTTGAAATTTTACCCGGTAATTTTTTTATTTAAAAGTTTTTCCAAAAAAAAAGGGAAGAAGGCGCCCCATTTAATTTTCCCGGCCATTTTTTCAACATTCCCAAAAGGGGTCGATTGACCGCAAGTTTTTTTAATGAATTTTTCATTTTCGCGCGCGGAAAGGGTTTTTTTCCTTAAAAAATTCAATTTTTTGAAAATATAATGATTTTTTTTTTTTATACTTTTAATATTTTTATTTTTTTTCCCCCAAATTTTTTCCTTCTTTTGTTTTGGAAATTTTATAAAAGAACAAAAATTTGTTTTTTTAAATTTTAAAACACTTGGGAGCAAAAGAGGGAAAAATTTTTGGGGTTTGACTTATGTCATTTATAATTTTCCAATATTTTTTTTAAAATTTTTTTTTTAAATTTTTTTATTTGGAAAAAGAAAAAAATTAAAAATTTTAAAAGCACTTCATAAAAATAAAAACATTTTTGAAAAATTTTTTAAAAAATTTAAAACCATTTTATTTTATTTTGGGGAAAGTTTTCAAAATAATAGAAAATTTCTAATTTGATTTTTAAAAAAATTTATGGTGATGTTTCACCCCCCTTTTTCATTAACCAAGAAAACATTTTTACTTTTAGTTTTTTATATTAAAGTTTTTATTTGAATTTTTAAACTAAGTTTCACCAAATTTTCAAAAAAGTCTTTTTTAATTGTTTTTAACGTAAACTTTTTTTGGTTTAAAATTTTTTTTAATTTTTTTGATTTTAGTTTAACCAACCCCAAAATCACTTTTTTTTAAAAAATTCAGTCCCTTTGGCACCCCCAATTTTTTAAAGTTTGGTTTTAAAAAGCATTTATTTTTAAAAGACCCCAAATTTTATTTAATGTGATTTTTTAACCATGGAAAAAACCTTTTACATAAACTTGTTAAGAAATTTTTTGATTTTTCTTTTTTAAACCCAAGTTTTTTTTTAAAAATTTTAAAAAAAGTTTTCACCCAATTTTTTTGCTTTCACCCCTTTGTTAAGTAAACCCCCTTAATTTAACTTTTAGGGGAAATATTTTGGGGAAGTTTTAAATCTTTTTTTTCTTTGGGTTTAAATCAACATTTTTTTTTAAATCAACCCCCAAAGGCTTTTCACTGTAAATTTTAAATAATTGTAAATGGGTTTTATTTTGTTTAACTTTAGTCAAAGGGACGTTTACCAAATTTTATGAAAGTTTCACTGAAATAATTTTTAAAGTTAATCAGATTAAAATTTTTTTTTTTTATAATTAAGGGTTTATTGAAAGAAAATTGGTTT
>NW_026094324.1:0-4922 GCF_024586455.1 Bactrocera neohumeralis | reverse complement strand
CCGTCAAAGGGGGTGTATCGAACCGTCCCATAGCCACAAAGCCCCAAATTTTTTTGGCCGGAAGAAGAACGGTGGCGTTTATGAGTGGATTATTGGGCACACAACGCCCGATCTGTACCCGACGCATACTCATACCAAGGATACAACACATACTAGACAAGTTACGAAGAGCAAGGTATTAATAGTATAGACCTCAAGTACGTCTACTGGCAGATACTTTGGAGCAAGGCAGCCGCCCATATACAGCTTTCAGAATTGACAAATAATATTTCTTCTATTAATTTAATACAATGAGGCGTATTTTCTAATGAATGAATGAATTAGAAATGCGTGAAAAAGTTCGACGATGTATTTTAAGGAATCATTCCCGTAAAGTTTGTTGCTTCACAGAGGCTAAATAAACGTGATGTCCAACCACTAAAATATCCTTAATCTGCTATGGTTGAAATACTTGCAAAGCTTGCTACTGTTTTGAAGTTTCTTGCAGAGAAGGACTGACGTATGGGTTTGAAAGTACCATGTGAAAAGTTTTAATGAAATGCTTAATGTTTCAAAAAGCACTGTGCCCAAATGGATTAACTTAGAAATGAGTGAAGAAAAACAAGAATTTCTAAAGCACATTTTTTCAGTACACACATGTAAAAATTTCTAAGAATTTGTACTCTAACAGAAAGGGTTACTTCAGCGTTAATAATGATGATGATTGGTGATATTAATTCAATTCTACCATAGATTTGCAATTACGGAATGAAAAAGAATATGCGATTCAGGATATGGCTGAATCTATTTACTTACCAATTTTAGTGATGCAAACGCTGGGTCACCACAGCACAAATCATTGAGAGAGTAATTGGGAGTCCTCATGAGCCGCTTTAAATGTCTTCAAACAACAATGCCATACAAATGTCCCAGAGAAAGATGTTAAAATCATAAATGTATATAGTGCTTTGCCCAACATTTGTCGTCATTATAACTCTGCTATAGATGTAGTGGACGATATTTTGGACGAAGAGAATGCTAAATATAGCTGTCATCTACAAACTTAACGCGTATAGTTTGATTTTCATATTTTTATTCAATAAAACAATTAAATTTAAAAACTTTTTTGTCTCTATGAGATAATTTAGTAATATTATTATTTAGAAAAATTAATTCTTCGATATCATTTAGTATTTGGTTTGAAATAAATATCCGTTTGGTCTGAATTTCTTCGAATTCTAGCATCTTCTGCTTCCGCCGTTTTCCAATAGATGTCTCTAGGGTCAAGCACTAGTCGATTAAATCGTTTTATATCGATCGTGGACATTTGTGTAAACATTAACCCAACAAAATATTTGTAGAGATCTGTTTGCATCCCAAACTTATTCTCAACTGAAAATGTCACTTTTGAGCCGAATTCTTGACATTTTCAGGGAAATTTTGTTTTTCTTTTTTTAATTACAAGAAAAGTGCGGCTGAGGCTTATCGAATGCTTTCGGATACGTTCGGTGAGGCTGTCCTAAGTGAAAGAACTTGCCGCGAACGGTTTCGACGTTTTAAAATGGTGGAAGGAGAAGATTTTCGAAGTTGCTGATGGAAGCATTACTCGACTAAGATGCGTTTAAAACCCAAGAGGAATTGGCGAAAACGTTGCAAGTGACACAGCAAGCCGTATCAAAATACCTCAAAGCCATGGAGATGATTCAGAAACAAGGAAACTGGGTTCCTTACGACTTGAAACCAAGAGATGTCGAACGGCGCTTCTTTGCATGTGAACAACTGCTTCCAAGGCACAACCGAAAGGGATTTTTGCATCGCATTGTAACTGGCGACGAAAAATGGGTCCACTACGATAATCCTAAGCAAGAAAAAGTCATGGGAAAGCCAGAACATGCCTCGCTTCGACGGCAAAACTTCTGCATTTGGTGGACCAGCTGGGGGTAATATATTATGAGCTGCTAAAGCCAAGTGAAACCATCACAGGAGATCGATACCGAACACAATTGATGCGTTTGAGCCGAGCACTAAAAGAAAACGGCCACAGTACGAGGAAAGACACGATAAAGTCATTCTCCAGCATGACAATGCTCGGCCTCACGTCGCAAAGGTGGTCAAAAAATATTTGGAGACGCTGAAATTGGAGATCTTACCCCACCCGCCGTATTCTCCAGACGTTGCTCCATCTGACTACCACTTGTTCCGATCGATGGTACACGGTCTTGCTAACGAGCACTTCAATTCTTATGAAGAAGTCAAAGATTGGATTGATACTTGGATCGACTCGAAGGATGAGGAGTTCTTTCGTCACGGAATACGCATGCTGCCAGAAAGATAATCAAAAGTAGTAGTCAGCGACCGCCAATATTTTGAACAACATTTTTTCAAACGTTTTTATACAATAAAGCCTTAAAATTACAAAAAAACGGCGGAAGAAAAGTTGTAGACCAATACATTTTCAGTGACCACGCTTTCCTGATTGGCTAGATAATACTTGCGACGATCTTGGTTTTTTCGGCAATGAGCTTGTTTTGTTGTCCCACTAAATTGGTCAATTTATTCATATTTGCAAGAAGAAGCTGTACCTGCATCTGTTGACATATGTTTTTGAGGCAATCCTGCTCTGTGTCTTCACGCCATTTTTTTTCGTGGTGTGAACTTTTTCCTGCAGCTGGAAATTTCCTCAGTACTTGAAGTCACAATATTAATGTTAACCCCAAATGAAGAGCTATTTGTTATGCCTGTAGCCATTAGCTCTGCTTACCCATTTGTTGTGTGTGACTTTCTTCCGAATGCAGCCTTTCCAATCGGACCATACCTATTAAAACCACAGTTCATATTCACATACATACGTGTTTAAACTACGTGATATTTTGCTAACTTTTATCCAGCCCCTTAATATCTTTATGGACTTCATTTTTAGCATTTGCTAGGTCTGCCTTTGGAATTTTGCCTATGAAATTAAAAAAATGTTTTGAGTTTGGCTTTTTATGTTTTCCTCTAAAATTAGAAAACGAAAGCATTAATTTTTTTAAGAAATCCAAATAATTGGATCAAATACTTACATTTTAAGCTTCCCAAAGGAAATACAGTAATTTCTTGCACTTTTTTCACCGATATCAAAACTCCAACAATTTGGTGAAAACTATTTCTGGTACATGCCTGTATAATAAATCTATCTTCTTTAATCAAACTTCAAACTCTTCCTCGCAATTCCAAACATATTATCAACTCTTCCCCACTCTTTGCTCAAGTTCTCGCTCTTCAACAACAAACACATCAGAAAACGAAATGTTATTATAGAATAACTAAAGGCTTCATACACGACTTTGCACATGAATTTCCTGCTTCCTCTCGATTAAATTAATGGTATTTAAAAGTTATTCAGTGGAACATGGAATAACTCACCGACAGGCAATATGAACCAAGAAACCTCTTTATTTCAAAAACTATCGTTCTGCAGCAAACAACAATCAATTCTCAAAGCAAGATAAAAGCCTAAAGCCTTCTCATCTGGTGGAATAAAGCTCTAAGTTCTCGCATTAAAAAAATTGAAATGCTTGAGAACTCTGAGAAATTCCATCACCGATACAAATATTATTAACTGCAAAAATCGAATGGCCATTATAAAGGACTGCTAAGAGAAAAATTTTGAAACTTTCCCCAGCAAATTTTTCTTCATCAATATCCAAAAAATTTGCAAAAGGTATGACATCGAACTTCTAACTAGCATCCTCTCCCCTATAACAGTCATTCAATCCGATGGAACGGTCTAACTCCATAGATATTGGAGCAGCTTTCGCCCAACATTTTTCGTAATAACACATCCGGGAAAGCATCGTTGACTTTCCATGGCATAAATCTCACAAAACTTTTCTTACCGGCAACATATAGACAATAAGATAACATACTGCAATTGGGATCCTGTCCTCCCACATTCCATAGGCAATTTATCAAGCATAGCCAAACAAAAATTACTATACCTTCATAACAGTTCCGAATTTCAGCACACACAAGCTTTCCGAAGTAAACCCTTTTAGCAATGGTATACCCTAAGCTGTTCCCCCCCTACCTGTAGTACTATTCATTATTTGCCCTTCGATAAACCTACTGAAATCTTCCTAAATATAAAAATATTAAAATAACTATGTACGCCGATATTTACAGTAATGATTTATTCAATGAAGTACTTACAAAGTTAAGTATTTATCTAGTAAAACGTCATTTAAACATACAAATACACCTTTTACAAAAGCCATAATATACAACGCACAGTCGATTTACGGATGGTGTTCGAACACAAACATTAAGCAGTTAGAAGTGCCATAAGGATAAGATACATCCAGCAAACTCAAAAAGGAATTTTCAAATCAAACTACGTTCCGCCGCTGTCTTCAGTTTGCCAAAAATTTAAAACATTCATCTCCCCATCCAAATTTTATACAATCAACACCCAACCTGAAAGACTGATTAGCAGAAGTTTCAATAAATACATCGCTACAAAGTTTAAAAAATCCACCACCAGCAACACATTTTTAACAAAACTTCATAGAATTAAAAAAACGATTATAAGAATAAAAAGTCTAAAACATTTTTACAGATGTGTCCAGATTAACCAAACCGGTTTCGCAGTCACCATAGCTAACTATGCTATGCTACAAAAAAGGCAAACTCCTTATTTGCTCAACCAGCTTCTTCTTGCTTGAACGGCATACGCAACATAGAAAACTAATTCCATACTAATATTCAGGTAATGTTGGCATTTCTGGGAACGAATATGCTGATAACGCGGGGAAGATTCTTCGAATCGGGCGCCACGTTTCTTAACGACGTTCAAGACCAAATGACCTCAGCAAAATGTTAAACTGATACATTTATGAAAAAAGTTTCAGACTGAAAAGAAATCTAGATACAAATACACAAACATCCAAAAACCAAAAATACTA
>NW_026094323.1:0-4782 GCF_024586455.1 Bactrocera neohumeralis | reverse complement strand
TGAAAACCCCCCATTTTTTGGGCCCTTTCGTCCGATGCAATCTCGCTGATTTGTAAAACTTTCCCCCTCCCAATTCTATCCCCAACGTTTTGACTCTTTTTCCCCTTCTAGGCTATAAAGGGTGCCATTTTTAAAGATAACTTCGGGAAGACGCCCTGCCGGGGTTTTCCGTCTGCGGAATCCTTTTTGGGATGGTAGGGGATCCCTGAAAAAAGGTGGCATCCCCCAGCCCCAATATTTTTCGAGAAATTTTTGGGGAAACAAAAACGAATTAAGGTTTTTTTTTTTAAATCTCCCAACCGTTTAAAAACTATAAACCATCTGCGCAAAGAGGAATTAACTATCTTACTAATTGTCCAAAAGGCCGTGGTTTCGCGCTCGAAGGTTTCCCCTTTTTAACCCGGCCCCCCATTCTTCTTCCATCTGTGGTTGTTTATCGCCACGCCTTATCAAAAGGAAGATTGCCCAGCTCATTGTCCGTGCAGGTAAAATGTCCTTGGCATTGGTGACGTGGCGCAATGACGTTGATGATTCTTCGCGAGGCTACTGTTGGTGTGGAATCGCCGGAAAAGAAGGGCGCAGGCCTCTCTTGCGGCGATTTGCTATACCACAATTCCCGTTTTTCTTAAGTATCTTATTTTTTCCACGGACGCTACAATCTTATTCAGGAAATTTTCAAAATACCCATCAACTCGTATTACAAGAATCTTATTTTTATTGGCTTACAATTTTTTTAATTTCTTCAATGCTGCTCAGGAAAATCTGATATACAACAAGTTTCTTCATGAATACTACAATATTATATTTACTTCTCTTATTCCCCTTGTCACTGTTCTTCTTGATAGAGATATTTCTGAACAGGCTATTTTTTCGCATCCAGAAACCTTGCCCAGGCTGAACTATACTTTTCTCGGTCAATGATATTTTTAATATTATTTTGCCGGGTTTTGTTATATATTACGATCTTTTTCGTTTTTTTTACATATTTTTATTCTATGACTTTGCTGGTCCTGCCGGTAAGGTAGGAGCATATTTATACACTAGGACATTTTTCAATTTACCGCCTTTTTTTATTGCTACATTGGTTAGTAGATCAATTCATTCTCTCTTTTAATTTTTATTTTATATTGCTATTGCATTTTCAATAATAGTTTTATTATTTTTATTTTATGGGTCCATGTTCTTGAATCAGAAATCAAACTGTAACAATTTACCCAATTTTATTCTTCCTATATTTATTTTTACCAGGCAGTCTTGGTATTATATTTATCTTCGATGACTATTGAAATATTTGCAGTAAAATTATTTAACTATAAAAGTCAATTATATAGATAAAATAATAAATTACATAAGATTATCAGGGATTAACATTGTAAATTCCAGACCGTATAATGAGATTGTATAATTATTTTTCATTTATAATGCATTATAATCTATCCGGAAATTATGATAAAGTGTTATATGGATATTAGATTATATGAGAATTTATATTGTGATTCGTGCCGAAGTGTGATCATTATTATTATTTAGTATTGTACGTATATTATTGAATAAAAATTTGAATTTATTCTACAACTGTATTATTTACATTTCGTTCTATAACTATATTTTTACATTCATGTTCTATAACTATATTATTTACATTTCGTTCTTATAACTATATTATTTACATTTCGTTCTATAACTATATTATTCTATAACTGTATTATTCTATAACTGTATTATTTATATTTGTTCTATAACTATATTATTCCTACAACTGTATTATTCTGCAAACTGTATTCTATGTTCATATTATTCTATAACCATATTATTCTATAACTATATTATTCTACAAACTGTATTATTTACATTTCGTTCTATAACTATATTATTCTATAACTGTATTATTCTATAACTATATTATTCACAACTGTATTATTTACATTTGCCCTTATAACTATATTATTCTATAACTGTATTGTTTTACAATTGTATTATTTACATTTTGTTTTATAACTGGTTTGCATGAGAACTTACAAAATCACTGTTTAGTTGCCACTACTAATTTCTCAAGTTTCAAATCCTGGGCTCATCTCTACTGGTATCCTGTGGCTTCTGATTACAGGCTGAACCATCAACCTACTTTTTCTGTTTACAGAGCGTAGCTTCTTCCCAGAGGAAAAGGTGGAATTGGACCTATGCACTACGCTATAAAGCAGTGTTCTCTTCACCGCTAGACTACCCGTCACTTAATTAATTGTCAATGATTGTACTTTAAATGTAATCTTTATTTTGCACAGCATATCAATAATATTTATTTCTTCTAAATCGGGACGGACTCCAGGGTTTAGAAAATGTATGTTTTAAATTATGAGGTGGTTTTTGAATCAAAAAAAAATTATATTTTATCTTTAGTTTTAATTAAAAAAATAATATGATTTCTCGTCATTAATCCAAGTAGTATCAATGCATTTATTTATTTTATAATATTTACTATACTAAACTAATTCAGATAGTCTAATGGTAGAACACTGCTCTTTCTTCTGTAATCAAAACTCAGTATTATTGTAAACAAAAAGATAAATTCTTTGTGTATCTTCTGTAATCAAAGTCTACAGGGGAAAGCCTTGGAGCCCAGAAACTTGAGTTTTGTATTTTAAAAGGTATCATTAGTGAGCTGAAACACTGATTTTCCGTATTAGTAATTATAATAATAAAAATAAATTCTAATTTGTGTAAACTAATCCAGATTTTATAGTGTTTTAATGACATATATTTATAACTGCACAATAGTTTGTTATTTAATTTTATTAAAAGTTTAAATAACTATTTTATTTTTTATTTATTTTAAACTTGTATGTCTGGTTTTGAAACAAACTTTTTTAAATTTAGATTTGGAAAGTTCTGAGGTAGAGGAAGCAGTTTTAGAGAAGGGGCTTGTTAATGATGTTTTTTATGGTATGCTTAAGGACGATGCTAATTATGTGCATGATTTGTATAAACAGATGGATGCGTTCAGAAGATTCGAGAAACAACAAAATAGTCAATTAATAAAGCGGCAAATGAGATATTATCAAATAAATATGAAATCTTCTAAATAAATATGAGATATTATCAAATAAAGTATTAGCTAACTACAAAATAAAATCAACTGGTCAATTTACCAAAATATTAGCTAACTACAAAGTAAAATCAGCTGGTCAATTAATAAATGCTAACTAAAATTAACTTGTCATTAAATAAAAACGTAACTAACTAATAATTTTTACAACTAATTATTGGAAGTATTTAAAATTACCGTTTCGTGCAAACTATATTTTTAAATTTGTGATCCATTTGATCATATTCTAGTGCTTTAATTATTGAATTTTATTTTGATAAAATTAAAAGAGATTACTTTTAATTAAAATATGAATAACTAGTCACGACAGATTGAAAAGAGTTAAACTATAAAATAAATAATGCTAAAATAAATAAATAATGCTAAAATAAATAGATAATGCTAAATTAAAATACATAATGCTGAAAAACTGGAATTTTATTTATATTTGGTCTATGTTAATACGTAAATTTTTCTAAAATCACCGTTTGGTTCACTACTGATACCTCCCGATCCAAAATTCAAGTTTCTAAACTATAAGGGCTCTGCACTTTCACTTGTTTTTATGTTTTTACATAGCATAAAGCACCCCTTCTCTGAACACAATGGTAATTGAACCCACATCCTGCGGCTATGAAGAGAAAAATTCTCTACCATTGAACTAGCCGTCCAATACATCGTATTAATATAAGAATAGATCGTGTTAAAAGAATATATCATTTTAAAATAATAGATCATGTTAAAATAATAGATCATGTTAATATAAGAATAGATCATGTTAATATAAGAATAGACTGTGTTATAAGAATAGATTATGTTAAAATAATAGATCGTGTTAAAAGAATAGATTATGTTAAAATAATAGATCGTGTTAAAGAATAGATTATGTTAAAATAATAGATCGTGTTAAAAGAATAGATTATGTTAATATAAGAATAGATCATGTTATAAGAATAGACCATGTTATAAGAATATATCATGTTAAAAGAATAGAATCATGTTAAAAGAATATATCATTTTAAAATAATAATATCATGTTAATATAAGAACACAGAATGCAAAACTCATATTTCTAAATTCCAGAGCCCACTTTTTACGATCATATTTAAATAATAAACTTTAATTAGGCTAAAATCATTTAATAAATTTTTGTATATTGTAAATCCCAATATGAAATCAACAAATAAACCACCAATTCTAATAACTAGGGGTTTAAAAAAAGAACAGTGAGCCAGAAAACAGCAGATTAAGGGAAAAAGGGGAAGGACGATTACGATATTTGGGCCAGCGGGAAGGGGTCGAATAAAACATAAAACTCAAAAAAAAAACAGTGGGGTTATGGGGTTTGGGGTTTTTCTGTTTAACAGAGCCCAAGTCTGTCCATGGTGGAAAGTTATTTGACGGGTAGTGAACCCTTTTCAAAAAATGTTGTTTAAAAGTTTTTTAATTTTTTAAAGGGGAAAAAGGAAAAAAGGGCGGGAAAAGATTTATCACAAGTTTTACAAAAGGCAAAAAAAAATATTTTTTCAATTGTGAAAAAAAAAGAAATATGGGGAAAAACCAGTGCTCATGAGAAACCCGAGACCAAATGCGTGGGCCAAAAATAAAAAACCCCTTTTTTGAAATGGATTCAGTGCTTAAAAATTATAGAAAATTGGGAATTTTTGTCGGAAAATTTGGGGAGAGGTGGAAAAAAAGTC
>NW_026094322.1:0-4463 GCF_024586455.1 Bactrocera neohumeralis | reverse complement strand
TTTAGCAAAATTCCCGGGTTCGGAAAAGGAAAATATTAACGTTAATTAAATTTTCAAAAAGGTAGTAAATCAGCTAAAAAATTTGGGCCCGAAATGTTTTTTTAAATTGGGACAGGTACAAAAAAAAAAAATGGGTTGTTGGAATTAAAAAAAGCACCCCGGATGGAAAAGGGCTTTTTAAAAAAAAATTGACAAAAAACCAATTACCCTTAAATTTAGCGCTTTTTGGGGATTGTTGAAAGAGGCCAAAAACCTTTTGGAAGAGTTTTTTAAACACAAATATAGTTCAAGGAGTGCAAAAAAAAACCCCATTCCCATCAAAAATTTTCCGTTGAAAACGACTTTTTTTTTTTTTCTAATTTCCCTTTTAAATTGGGAATCCGGGGGAGATGTAGTTTTTTGTGATAAAAGACAAAAATAAGAATAAGGGGAAACCCAAAGGGGAAACCCGCCAAGCCCTCCAAAACAAAAAACTTTACCCACAAAAAATTTAAAAACCCGGGGTTTTTGGTGTGGGGTTTTTTAAAAGGTGGGGAAATCAGAATTTTGGCAGGTTTTTGGAACCCCAAAGGAAAGAAAAGGAAAAATCCTTTTCCCGAGTAAATTTTGGGATTTGGGCCGTCCGATTTTTTGTTCTTTTTTAGAACTGTTTTTCATTCCCCGCAAAAAACCCTTAAAAGTTGACAGCTGTCAATTTACCCAAAATAAAAAAAATTTTTTAAAAAAAAATCGAAAAATAAACCCGGGGCCCTTTTATGGGGGGATCACAGAAGCGTTTTAAATAGAAGGAATGGGGTTTCCATTAAAATTCAAAACTGGGGGCGTAAGCGTATTTTTTTATTTAGTCCAATTATAATCAAAATTAACCCCAAAAGGGGAAAAAAGCTTTTCCCAGGTCAAATTGGGAAAAACATAAAAAACCGTCTATTCATTTAAATTTAACCCCTTTCGGGGAACATTAAGTTTCCAGAAAAAATTTAAAAGGTTTTTGGGCGGGGGGTTTGTTTTTGGGGGGCGCACACGGAAAAGAAAAAGCACAAAAAGGGTTTTGAAAATTTGGAAAGGTATTTTTCCCGGGCAGGGGATTAAATTGAACCAAATCGATTCAAACAGCTTTTCCCCCAATTTTTGGGATACCGGGGAAATTTTCGGGAAATAATAAACCGGGCATACAGATCAATCCCTTTTTTTCCCGGAAAGGAAAGAAAACGCAATGTTTGGGCCTTTTTTTTTTAAAATTTTTTTGAGATAGCGACCATAAAGGAAAAAAAAAAGGTGGGATCGTCATGACTTTTAAATGGAGAAGGAGAGTTTCCAACGGTGCTAAGAAAACGGAAAAGGGGCGGCTTTTTCGGGATTTTGGATTCCCCTTTTTTTTTAAGGGCCCCTTTTTTAAAACCATTGTTGGAAGGCCAGCTGTTTTCCCCTTTTTCCTGCAGAAGCTTTAAGGAAAAAAGGGGGCAAAAAGATTTTTTACACCCCTTCTTTAAAACCCCAACCAAAAAAGGTGGTAAAAATAACAAATGTTTGCTGCGCTTTCATAAGTTTGAAAACTAAAATTTACGGGAAAAGTTTTTTTGTTGACATTAATCGAGAAAAGGCCCGCATTTTGGGGGGAAAATTAAAACCCCGGTTTGAAGCCATAACATTGAGAGAATAATCATTTTCATAAATTTCCCCGAAATTTTAAAGCCCCGAAATAAAAAAACCAAATTTGTTTTTTTTAAAAAATTAAATTTTAAATAAAATTTTATTAAAATTAAAATAAATTTTTTTTTAAAAAACCCCAAAACTTTTAAACCAAAATTGAATTTTTAATGGTTTAAAACAGGAAACGGTCATGGTTTTTTTTGTAAAAAAACCGTGTTTTTATTTTTTGGGGAAAAGGATTAATTTACTTTTTGGGTTTTCAGGTTTAAAAATTTTTCCTGCCAACACTTTTTTTTCCCTTTTTCACCGTCGCAGCCGCCCCATTTGGGGTTTTTTTCTTCAACCCTTTTCTTTTTACAAAGCAGAATTTATTTTTTGGGCCCCCCAAATTTTTTTCAATATTTTTTCGGCCCTTTTCACCGATTTTTTCCTTAAAGGGTGGGTTTTAAAACCATTTCAACCCCGGAAAAAGCGAGGGGTTTGCCATTTCGCGGGAAAATTTCCTAAAGGAACCCTTTTAAAAGGGGACAAAAAGCCTGCTGTGCTGGGAATACCTTCCCCCACGGAAAATGTGTTTTTTTTTTCCCCTTATAAAGGGCCCTTTCCCCAACCCACCAAAACCTTTTGTTTAAAAAAAAAAATTAGTTTGGAGTAAAAAAAAAAATTTTTTTTTTTTTTTTTTCCCAACCAGAAATATTTTTTCTGGGGGTGGACCATGCAGATTTAATTTTCCCCCTTTTCCTTGGGCCCCTTTTTAGGCACCCCCATGAAGTGGAAAGGATCGCTTCCGCCCGGGTATTTTTTGTTTACCCCTTTAAAAAAATAATTTTTAAATTTTTGCTTGAAAGTTTTTAAAAAAAAATTTCTTATTTTTTCCAATTAACAAGTTTTTTTATTTATTTACATATTTTGACCAAATTAAAATTTAACTTAATGAACCTTTTTTGTAATTCTTTTTTCCCAGAACAGGGTTTTCCTGGAATTTTCATTTTAAAAAATGTGGAATTGAAATTGTAAAAAACAAAAACCCCAAAAATGGGAAGGCCCAATTTGTTAGATACCTGGAAAAGGGGCCCCCAGAACCGCCTGTTTAAATTCCAAAGAAATATTTTTTGGAATTTTCTGCAAATTAAAAAAAGGGAAGTGGAAAAATTGGGGTTGGGATAAAAAAATCCCAAAAATTGAATTAAAAATTTATAAAGACAATGATCCCCCCCAAAAAAGCCCGCAGGATTTGGTTTTATGTAATTACCAAAAGGTATAAAAACTCCAAAACCCCAGACATCAATCCAGGGAAAATCAGGGCATATTTGAAAAAAGGGGAAAAGGTCCCCCACAAACGTTCTTCAAAAAAGGGGGGGAAAAACCCCAAAGGAAAAAATGTTTTCAACGACCATAAAGGGGTTAAAAGGGTGGTAGAGCTGCAGGGGTCAAAAAAATTTAACATAAAAGCTGCGTGACTGTTTAATTTTAATTTGTTGGGGAAAAGTTTTTGGGGCATACGAAAAATTTTTTTGTTTTTATTTATTTTTCTAATATTTTAAAAACTTTTTTTTTCATTCAGAAAAAAAAAAATTATAATGAAAATTATTATGTTTTTTTTAAAAAAATATGTCCCTTTCTTTAAAATTATTTTGAAATTTTACTCCGTCAAATGTTGTCTTATAAAAAAGTTTTTATGAGACATACTGTATGTAATTTAATTCAACGCAAAAAAATTTAAAAAAAACTGTAGTTATCAATCATTATTCGCAAAAATTGTACTGTAGAATTTATAATAGAATAAAAATTACTTGTCATTGACTTTAAAACGGTACCACTAATGGGGATTTTGAGGATATGGCCTTTAACTGAAAGCCTCTTGGGGGAATCGGCCCAAATCTTTAGCTTATTTTCCAATCATAAATACTTTGCATTTAAATCGATTAAATCGTTTTAACGATCTTGGACATTTGTGTCAACATTAATCCAACAAAAAATTTGTAGAGATTTTGTTTGCATCCCAAACTTATTCTCAACTGAAAATGTCACTTTTTGGCCGAACTCGACATTTTGGGGGAAAATTTGCTTTTTTTTTTTTAATTTCCCCGAAAAATTGGGTTTAGGACCCGTCCACGCTTTACTGAGGCTGACACATACATAGATAATACTATTACCCCTACTACTTTCCATCTATATGATTTACATTAAGAAGGTATTAAAAAATATAGAATTTTTTTAAAACAACTTGTGTTTTGTTATGGGGTCATAAAAACATTTAGTGTGTTAATTAACATTGCTTTTCGAGGGAATAAGGGGAAAAAACTTTTGGGCCGTTTTTAACAAAAAGCCTTAAATTTACAAAAAAAAAGGCGGGAAAGTTGTAAAAACCTAATATTTCCAAAAAAAAACGAAATCAAGGCAAACCCCACGAAAAAAAATTTAATTGACTGAATTTCTTTTTAAACCAAAGTCATTGAAAACATGCGAGTTTGTTGAAAACCAGCTAATTTGCCGTTGATTTAACGAAACAAAACGTTTTTTAAAAAGAATGCGAAATTCAAGATAAAAATATTTTTAGTTTCGCAATATCGAATAATTAAATTTTTTTTCGTTTATAATATTGAAACTTCAATCAAATAATTGTAATCGTTATACTGAATAACTGCTGCAATTTAAAAAATCAAAACCAAAAATTAAATATGTACTGCCTTAACATAAGTTAAAAATTTTATTTTTCCTTTAAAGAATCTATATAAAGATTTTAAAAAAAGTATATCAATTTTTAACTTGTGTTTAAAAATTTTTTCCCAACATACATTTCAAATGTAAAA
>NW_026094321.1:0-4188 GCF_024586455.1 Bactrocera neohumeralis | reverse complement strand
CGATTTCTTCATATTAAATTGTCTCCAAAATTTCGTTGGAGCCCCTCAATAACGGTCTGTTATGTGTGCAGCTGGTCCATCTTAATGTAACCAAAAGTCTATTGGAAGGGGATACGATGGGCTTTCAGATTCAGCAAACATGTTTACCAACACTCATTATGTTCTATATGATTTCTATAATTCATCTCACAGATTAATCTATGTATATTTGCGATAAAAAGTTTGCAATTTGAACTTTGATCCACATATTCGGTATCTGGGGGATTGAAGAGTTTTGGTCCGATTTGGCTAATTTTTGATCATAAGGTAGCCTACTTGAACCGCACTATTCGGACAAAGTTTTATTCCGATGCATTGATTGGTGATTGGTTTGCATAATGGAAAGTGAAAGAATACGATAGAAATTATATTAAGAATAGTCTGGAGAATATTATATACTAAATTCGGTTGAGATCGATCTAGTAGATCATGGAGTTTCATTGACGGTGCCACGCTCGTCGTCCAGTTTAGACCACGGCTCCTACAACCGTTATATGGTGTGTTGAAGGGGTTATCATCTGGTTTCATTCATGTTTACAGTGTTGGATTGCTTAAGAGACTAAGAGATTGCCGCCAATTTATATCAAATGACAATTAAAGGTAAACACCCTTTTAAGAAGATAATCCCCGATTAAAATTGTATACGCATTGGTCTAGGAATTATTATATAAACATATGTTTATAATAATGGGAAAGAAGAAACGTTGCGAATATTTTGGATACGTCTCCAATATGAAGGTGCATTAAAGATCAAGAAATTTATTTGACATCCTTGTCACCTAACTGAGCCAAACGAAAGTTGAAAACTGTTTTTCTTGTCTGATAATTTCATTCCACATTCGTAACAGATTCGGTTATAACTTCGAGTTTTTGATGATAATCCCATTTTATGTTTACTTAATTGTTCTTCTAAGTTGACCTTCTCCACAAGTAGGAAGGTGGGGAATGTTGAAACCATGTTTGATTTCGGTTAAAAGTCACATAAAAAGTTATTTTTGTGAAAATTCCAATGCATGGATTTGTAGTGCGAGTCGTAACCTTCCTTTTTGATAACATTGGTTTGATAAATTCTACAAAAATTTAAAAGTTATAGCCATTGGCGCAAAAACCTGATTTTGCGATTTTGAAAAAAGGTGGGGATTGTTACCGGTGAAAAACGTTTATTTATCAATGGAAATGAATGAGAGATTCATAAATCATAAGAAAAATAAGAATTGGCGAAAAAATTATTCCGACTCGCAGTGGATGCAGGTGTAAGTGTTCGGGTTCGGTCCGGCACATTTCAAGTGAACCCCTCGATCACAAACGATGCAATGGGCCATGATTTGACGATTCTCGTGCTTTGGCATCCTTTTCTTGCAAATCGTGCAAAAATCGAAGTCCTCTTCGATGTCGGTTTCGGTCGGAGACGGGCTTCTCTTCCGTGGCGTCTTCGATTTGCCACGGCCTTTTTGTTTGCTTCTTGGCTGCTTTGGCGATCTAAACATAACATCGAGGCACTGATCGACAAGGAGCGGCACATGATGCAGATCGAAAGTGACACCAATGTAGGACTTTTCCCATGCATCATGCCTTTAAATGGTCAAATACCGCAACATCATGCCTTTTCGGCGGAAAAGACATGGTGCAAACGCCAAACCTATATCGATAAATGCGAACAGCAGCAACATGGTTGGCGAAATCGGCATTAGCACCGGTTTTGATGAAATGACGCATTTGAGAATACGGCAGAGTTCGCGTAAAAGAACCGTTCGCACAGCAACAGCGCCATGCTCGCATGAGTCATAAAAATCCTTTCATGTTGACTCCAAACTGGCCATCGACGGGCCTCGATCGGCAGATGTTGGTTTGAAATGGTTTCATCCATGTTCCATATTCGGTGAGGTTCAAATGGCGTCTTACCGAGAACGGATGAAAGGTTGGCAAAGAATGCATCGACATTCTCTTTGTTGAATCGCTTCGCATGGCTCTGGCTTACTTGCTCTGGTGTTCGCAGCGACAAATTTTTGTGGCGTTTCATGAACGCCAACTGCCTATCCTTACTCGCCTGTTGATTGTTGTTCCATGGATCCGGATACGACGCGCCAACTTTCCGAGCAAATTCATACGCGAGCTTACGAAGCTCAATCAAACTAATTTCATAGTTGATGTCGCTGGCCTGGAGAATGTAGCTTATCAGCGCCTTCTCTTGTTCGATGTTGAAGATCTGAAATAAAAACAAAATTATTTATTATTCGATGAAAGAAAAAAAAGAAACCAGCAGAACTCACTGTTTTTGTGCCCATCGTCGTGCTTTCAGCCAGCAAATTCTTCATTACATCGGCATTGGCAGTAGTAACGTCGATGCTCGCACCATCAAATGCTGCAATATAACGCATCAGGTTGGTCCTCGGAATTGTGTGCCGTCGCAGATTGTCGAACGCTGTTGTGATGTATTTTCACCGACTTGATCGCCTCCAAAATGTTGTCTAAATCAACAATTTTCTCTTGTTTGGGATAGTACCGCGGCATAATGACTAAAAAAAATTTTTCGGAGCACGAAACCATCAGGAAATATTGAAAAACTATTGTGTTGCTGAAATTCTGCACGAAAAATCACTTATACACGTCAAATATATGAAATTAGCATGTCAAATGTAAAAACTATGTGGCCCGACATTCCTGTAATAATTGACTCGAGATTCCCAAACGCTCGTATTTGCAAATGGCGGTGGATAATGAACACATGTAAATTCGTGCAAAATTTCTTTGTGTGTCGAAGGCTAAAGGTCAACTAATATTATAAACATATTTACCTGGCTGAATTTATTGGAAAATGTGCACAGAGTTGAAAAAACTTTCGGAGTGTCGAATTTCTTTTTGTTGTCGCAGAGAGGTTATAACACGTGTTCACAGCTCGAGTGCTATATAGAAACTGAGCTTAGTATGAGGCGAGCCGATGACAGTTGGTTGCAGCTGTCAACCTATACTAGGGAAAAAAATATCGCGCTGGCCCGGGATTCCCTACCTGCCCAACATTCCCCTACGTTTATGTTGGGGTCAAACCTGGTCAGGTGAATCCTGAAAATTTCGCTAAATCACCGATTTTAAAATGTAACACACCATTAGGCGAGGGATCAGACGCATAACTCGTGATATAAATATTTTGTCAAAATTCAGTTTTTTTGTCAATGTTATTGAAGGTGAATTTTAGAGCCCGATAAAATTGTAAAATAATTTTCTCATAAACTGCTGCGAATAAATCGATGAAATTTTGAAGAAATCTCAAAGAAAAATATTCGTATATTATAAATCATACATACTCAATTCGATATACATACATACATAGATCTACATCCTCAAGTTTATCTGAAGAGAAGCTGGAATACCACTGAAAGCTAAAGCTAGAACTGCAATTTTTTTCGTGTGTTTCGGTTCTGTTTTTTATGAATTTACGTTTTCAACTGATTTAAACTTCCTCAAAATGATATTTCTCTACTGCGACTACTTGAAAGTAAAATGGTTAGGTCATGGCTTCGCGATTATCATTCAGCTCATCGACAACGATCTTATTTATTCACGAACAATTTCTCTTCCGATAAAAACTATTAAGTAAACTTGCAATACATTGTATACTCATATTTATTGTTACTATATATTATATAACCTATGTAAGCACACAATGTGGTCATTTTTTTGTTTTTTTTTTTACGAGGCGGAAGCATCGAAAGCCTGGACCCCATGTCAGTGTGGAACTTTAATCCGAACTAAACCTCCCCCCGGTACCACCGTCAAGTATTACGTCGAGAGGATGGTTGAGTGACACTCATGCGTACGTGATGGTCAAAAGGCATTCAGTTACAAGTTTCATTTACTTGCCCCACCTCTGTTGGTCTGATAACCCTCGTACATTGTTCGTCTCCAACCCCTTCCCGTCACGTCAATCTTTTTGTGTTTGAGTCGTTGTTGTCCGTTACATTTATCGGCTCTCTTCTCCGCCGCTGTTCGCTGGCACGTTGGGATTTCATAACCCTGGCTGCAGCTTCGCAAGCAGCTTTCACTTCTCTAACGATTCTTACCAAGTTTTCGGGAGTTAGTCTACACCGAACACATTTTAAGTGTTGCCTCTCATAATTATATTTTAGCAATAGAAAATGTGTGTTCCACATT
>NW_026094320.1:0-3071 GCF_024586455.1 Bactrocera neohumeralis | reverse complement strand
TTTTTTTGGGTTTTTTAAAAAAACCCCCCCAAAAAAAAATTTTTTTAATTTAAAAAAAAATTTTTTTTGTTTTTTTTTTTTTTTTTTTTTTTTTTTTTTTTTTTTTTTAAAAAAAGGAATTTTTTGGGGGTTTTTTGGGGGGGAAAAATTTTTTTCCGAAAAAATTTTAAAAAAAAAAATTTTTTTTTTTTTAAATCCCCAAAACCAAACCCCTTTCTTTTTTGGGGGCCCTTTTCCCCCCGGGGGGGCCCCCCCAAAATTTTTAAAATTTTTTTTTGGTTGGGGAAAATTTTTTGAAAGGGGGGGAAAATTTTTTAAAAGGGGGGTTTAAGGGAAAAAAAAAGGGTTTTTTTTTAAAAATTTTTTTTCTTTTTTTTTTTTTTTTAAAATAAAATTTAAAAAAAATTTTTTTTTTAAAAAACCTTTGGAAAAATTTAAATTTTTAAAAAGGGGGGAATGGCGGGGGGCCCCCTTTTCCGGTTCCCCAAAAAAAAAACCGAAAACCCCTTTTTTGGGGGTTTTTCCCCCCCCAAAAAAAAAAGGGGGCCCCCCCTTTCCAAAAGGTTAAATCAAAAGGGTTTTCCTTTCCCCCCAAAAACCTTTAAACTTAAATGGGTTTTTTTTAAAGGGGGGAAAAAAAAGGTTTTAAAAAAAAATTTTTAAAGGGGGAAAAAAACCTTCCCAAAAATTTTAAAAAAAGGGTTTTTAAAAAAAATTTGGGTTTTTTAAATTTTTTAAAAGAAAAACCCCCCCCGGGAAATTTTTTTAAAAGGGGGTTCCCCCTTTCCCCCCCCCCAAAAAAAAACCAAAAACCCCCTTTTTTTTTTTTTTAAAAAATTTTTTTTAAAAAATTTTTTTTTTTTTCCCCAAGGGTTAATTTTTTTCCCCCAATTCCCAAAACCCCCCCCCTTTTTTTTTTTTTTAAAATTTTTTTTTTTAAAAAAATTTTAAAACCTTTTTTTAAAAAAAAACCCCCCTTTTTTTTTCCCAAAATTTTTTAAAAAAAGCCCCCTTTTATTCCGGTTTTTTGGCCCGGGGAAAAAAACCCCCAAAAATTTTTTTCCCCCCTTTTAATTTTTTTTTAAAAAATTTTTTCCCAAAAAAAGGGTTTTTAAAAAAAATTTTTAAAAAGGGGAAATTTTCCTTAAAAAAATTTTTTTGGTTGGGGAAACCCCCCAAAAAATTTTAAAAAAAAACCCCCCTTTTTTGGGGAAAACCCCAAAAAAAAAAGGGGGGAAAAATTTTCCGACCGGTTTTTCCTTTTAAAATTAAAAATTTTTTTTTAAAAACCCCAAAAAAAAAAAAAACCCCCATTTTTTTTTTTTTTTAAAAAAAATTTTTTTTTTAAAATTATTTTTTTTTTTTTTTTTTTCCCTTTAAAAAATTTTTTTTTTTGGGGAAAGGTTTTTTAAACCCCCAAAAAATTTTAAATTTTTAAAAATTTTTTTTAAAAGAAAAAAAAAAAATTTTTTTAAATTTTTAAAATTTTTTTTTTTTTTTTTTTTTAAACCGCCTCTGCTGTTTCCGCGGTTGGCCTTGTTGGTGTTTTCAAAGGTTTCTTTTTTTTTTTTTAAAAAAAATTTTTCATTTTTTTTTTTTTTTCCCCAAAAAAGGGGGGAAAAAATTTTTTTTTTTTTTTTTAAAAAAAAAATTTTTTTTTTAAAAAAAAAATTTTTTCCCCTTTTAATTTTTTTTTGTTTTTTTTTTTTTTTTTTAAAAAAAGGAAATTTTTTTCCCCCCCCCCCGGCCCCAAATTTTAAAAAAAAGGGGAAAAAAAAAATTCCTTAGGGGGGGGGGTTTTTTTTGGGGGGGGGGAAAAAAATTTTTTTTTCCCAAACAAAAAAAAACCCCCCCCCAAAAAAAAAGGTTTTAAAGGGGGGCCCCCCCGGGGGGGGAAAAAAAAAAAAAATTTTTAAAAAATTTTTTAAAAAAAAAAAAAAAAAAAAAAAAAAAAAAAAAAAAAAAAAAAAAAAAAAAGAAAAAAAAAAAAATAAAAAAAAAAAAAAAAACAAAAAAAAACAATAAATGAAAAAAATTTGTGGCCAAAAAAAAAAAAAAAAAAAAAAAAAAATTAAAAAAAAAAATTTTGGAAAAAAAAAAAAATTTTTTTTTTGGAAAAAAAAAACCCCCCCCCTTTTTTTTTTCCCGGGGCCCCCCAAAAAAAAAAAAACCCCCAAAAAAGGGGGGCCCCCCCCCCCCCCCGGGGGGCCGGGAAAATTCCCCCCCCCCCCCCTTTTTTTTTTTAATCCCCCAAAATTTTTTTTTTTTTTTTTTTAAAAATTTAAAATTTTTCCCCCCGGGTTTTTTTTAAAAACCCTTTAAAAATTTTTTAAAAAACCCCCAAAAAAAAGGGGGGGCTTTTTTAAAAATTTTTAAAAAGGCAAAATTGTTTTTTTTTTTTCCCGGGTTTTTAAAAAAAAATTTTTTGGTTAAAAATTTTCCCAAAAAAATTTGGGGGCCAAAAATAAAAAAAAAAAAAGCCCCCCTTTTTTTTTTTTTTAAAAAAAATTTTCCTCCCCCCCGGGGAAATTTTTTAAAAAAAAAAGGGGAAAAAAGAAAAAAAAGGGGGGAAAATTTCGGGAATTTTTTTAATTTTTTCCCTTTTTTTTCCCCCCCTTTAAAAAAAAGGGGGTTTAAATTTAATTTTTTTTTTGGGGGTTTCTTTAAAAAAAAGGCCCCCCCCTTTTTTTTTTAAAAAAAAACCCGGCGAAAGGGGGGGCCGGTTTAAAAAAAAACCCCTTTTGGGGGGGAAAAAACCCCCAAAGGCCCCCCCCCCCGGGGGTTTAAAAAAACCAAAAACCCCCCCCTTTTTTTTGGGGGGAGGGGGGGGGCCCCCCTTTTTTAAAACCCCAGGTTTGGGGGGGTTTTTCCTTTTTTTTTTTTTAAAAAATTTAATTTTTCCCGTTTTTTTTAAAAAAACCCCCCCCCCCAAAAAAAGGGAAATTTTTAAAAAAAAAAAAAAACCCCGGGGGGGAAGTAAACCCCCGGGACCCCCGGGGGGAAAACCCATTTTTTTTTTGGGGGGCCCGGGAAAAACCGGGGGGGGGAAAAAAATTTTTTTTTAAAAATTT
>NW_026094319.1:0-4981 GCF_024586455.1 Bactrocera neohumeralis | reverse complement strand
TTTAAAAATTGTCCCGGAAAAATTTTTAGATATTGTTGTCTTTTTTTGTTTTAGAATATATACATTTTAATGATCAATGTTGCTTGGGAACGCATATTTTATATTTCCTAGATTTTCCAAGTGCGGGAACGCAACGGAAGATCATAAACGATAATTAAAATAATCACATACATTTATTAAAATAATTAAGAATTTTGGTATATACTGTTTGTTAATTCTTCGTATTTCTGATTGATGTGGAGAAACTCGCAGACGATAGTTTAGCGGGGTGTTAATGTCAGACAAATAGATGGAATACCTTAATCGTTGAAAAAAAACAAGAAAAACCGTTAACTTGCACAGAAGCTAATATACCCTTCACGGGTGCATTTCTTTTAGTAACTATGTGTTCAGTTTGTACGGAAGCTATATGCTATAGTAATCCGATCTGAACAATTTTTTCGGAGATTATATTATTACCTTAAGCAGTAATTCATGTCAAATTTCGTGAAGATACCACTTCAAATGCGAAAGTTTTACATACAAGCCCTTGATTCCGATCGTTGGGTTTATATTGCAGCTATATGCTATAGTGAACCGATCTGAAAATTTTTTTCCAATATTACATTATTTCTATGAGCAATAACTCTAACCAAATTTCGTGAAGATATATCGTCCAAATGAGGACGTTTTCCATGCAAGAATTTTTTCCGATCATTCCGGTTGTATGGCAACTATATGGTATAGTCAACCGATCTTGGAAACAATTTCTTTGGAGATTACAGTGTGGCTTTAGCAAATAATCTATACCAATTTTCGTGAATATATCTTAACAAATGCAAAAGTTTTCCATACCAGCAGTGATTCAGATCGTTCAGTTTGTATAACAGCTATATGCTATAGAAAGCCGATCTGATCAATTTCTTCGTATATTACATTATTATCTTAGAAAATAACCTGCGCCAACTTTTGTGAGGATACTTTTTCAAATGTGAAAGTTTTTCATACTTGAACTTGATTCCGTTCGTTCAGTTTGTATGGCAGCTATATGTTTTAGTGGTTCGATATCGGCAGTTCCGACATGTGAGCAGCTTCTTGAAGAGAAAATGACGTTGCAAAATTCAAAACGATTCTTAAAACAGAGGGGCTAGTTCGTATATTTCAAACAGACGGACGGACAACAATAAACGGCATGCCGAAATCGACTCAGCTCACATCGATCATTTATAAAGTATATATTTTAGGGTTTTTCGACGCTTCCTTCTGGATGTTACAAACTTCGAATAAATTTAAAATACCCCGTTCAGGTTATAATAATAGAAACGTGAAATTACTAAATCTTCAACAGGAAAAATAATGCATTAGACTATCTTCAATTTACTAGAGGGTGATCCATTTCAAAGTTCTTTACTTTTTTAAAGAAAAAACACAAAGACCAAGTGTCGCCGAGATTACGAGATTCAATTTCAGGTATCAAATAGTCGGTTACCATAGCGCGAAGGTGGTCGTCATTGACGGTTACGTTCTCACCGAAGACTCCACTGGTCCAAAAACCACATCAAACCGTTGCTTTTTTCGCTTGGAAAGGTCGAGCGGCTTCTGTTTTTGCACAAGCTGTATTTTGTACGCTTTCAATTTAAGATCTCGACGTAAAGTGCGTCAAGTCGTCAGTCTGAGCTGCAGCGAACGGCGCCGAATCGACTCTCCACGTTCTTCAATAATGAATGCTGGGTCTCAAGACGGGTGATGATGGTGCGAATAGAACGTGCAATGGGCTGCGCGAAACACATTCTTTACGTGAATTTTTGTAATAAAGTTGAGCGTTTTGTAAACCTTGTTCAGGTGTAAGTCTCTCCATGATGAAATGCCAGAAACTACTGAAAAAAATTAATGAAATTGCTTTAAAAGCCTCAGGGTGTTTCTCCCAAAAAAGGCTATTAAAAAAATTTCTACTTGGATCCCGTTTTTGGAAATTATCTTTTTTTATTTTTTTATTTTGAGGATCCAAATTCACCGAAGTCTAATACAAATGACTTTAATTTAATAATTTGGTTGGAAGGATTGTCCATGGGGAGATGGAAAAGGAAATTTTAAAAAAAATTTTCCCATTTTTTGATTTTCCCAATTAAAACCAAATTTTAATGTTGTTATCCGGCCCGGGAAATACAATAAAAATTTTAGTTTATTATTTAAATTTGGGCTTTTTGTAGCAAGGGGTAGACTTGTTTTTATGAGCTTGCGGGTTTTACCTTCTTTAAAAGGTAAGGATCAAAAAAATTTTTGGAAATTTTTTATAAAAACCCAAAACCTACAACGAAAGCCCTTCCATATTTCCCGGGATATTATTCAGGGGACTTTTTCATTAAGGGTAGGTTCCAGTTTTCCTCAAGAAATGAAAAATTCAAATAAAAAAGCTTAAAAAATGGTCAAAAAAATTTTTATTAGGTAAAATTTTTTGTGTTTAAAAATCGTTCAAAAGAAATCTAGAAACAATTTTAATACATTTTTTAAAAAATATGAATAGGGAGGCGGGTTTTTAAAAGAAACATGAAATCAACAATTGCTGAAAGAAAATTAAAAAATTTTGAAAGGTTAAAAACATATATAAAAATTTTTTAAATTGTTAAAAACATTTATGTTCCACACACATGCTACATACATATTGCTGTAAAAATTATTGGGACTAAAAAGCCCCAGAAAAAAATTTTTTTTTTTGGGGCTTTTAAATTTTGAAACGGGAACCCCAACCCTTTTTCTTCTTCTTTTTGGGAAACCCCGTTTAAACCCGATTATAGGAGTTAACAAAAACCCCAAGTCGTTTCTTCTTTTCCTAGTGGCGCTAATTGGGTATTCCAAGCGAAGCCAGGTTCTTTCCCGGTCCTTCCAACGGAGTGGAGGTTTTCCCCTTCCCCCTGCTTCCCCCCGGGGTTTCTGCGTCGAATACTTCCCGAGCTAGAGGTTTTTTCCATCCGGGCAACATGACCCAACCCCGCACCCCGCCTTTTTAAATTTGCTTTAACTATGTCGATGTCGTCGATATCTCGTCAGCCCCATCCTCCCTCGAATGCGGTATTTGCCGGGCTTTAAAGGGGGCAAAGGGGCCAAAAACTTTCGCCCGAACTTTTTCCAAAAATTTGGGAACCCCTCATCCGTTGTTGGCACGTCCAAATTTTTGCACCCAGCAGGATGGGGAATTTTGAGTGACTTATAAGTTTTTTTTTGTTTTCAAAGAGGACTTTGCTTTCAATTGCCCCCCAGTCCCAAAAAGCACCTTTTTCCAAAAATTACCCGCGTTTATTTCTAGGCTTACATTGTTGGTTTTGTTTGCTGGTTCCAAGATGGGGGAAATTATCTACGACTTTTAAAAGACTTTTAAAAGGGCGTGAGGAAACCCAAGGCCTTGGGGGATGGACGACTGTTTGTTTGATGACAGGAGATATTTCGTCTTCCCCCGTTCAATACCAGACCCATTTTCTGGCTTGTCCAGCCTGGAGAAAAGGGGAGAACTAACGGCCGGTGGAGGCCGATGAACAATTTTCGTCGGGTTTCCCCCTGGCCCCCTGTCCTTATAGAAAAATGGACCTTTTTTCTATTTAGTTCTGCGGCCGAACTATTTTCCAAAAACAGGGGTTTAAAAAGTCGCACGATAGGGGAAATCGCCTTGTTGAAACCTCGTTTGGGATCGAAGGGTCGGGGGAAAGTCCTTTGATCCCGGCGGGGCTTTTTTGGGTTTCTTTAACGTCAGTTTAAAAGCCGTATTAGTTTTGCGGGGTACCCAAATTTAAAATCGCGGGAAAGGGGGGCTCCTTTTTGTGCTGTCGGCAACTTTTAAAACGACGAAAAAAATTTGGGGTGTTGGATTCTCCTTTCACGGGTCTTTTCCCAAAATTTGGCCATGATGAAAATCTTTTCGGGTTTTTGATTTGCCAGGTTAAAACCACACCATAAGGTCCCCAATCAGTTTTGTTGACGGTGGGTTTTTAAACTTTCACATAATACGCCGATAACCTTATATGCGATGTTGGGGGGCTAATCCCCCGGTAGTTGGGCGGGGTTGGGGCTTTTTATGGATTGGGCTAACCACTTAAATTCCAACCCTTATCTTTTGTCCGACCATATTTTGAAATTTATGAGCACCTTTTTCGGTTTTTGCCGCCGGTTTGAATAGTCTTTTTTAAACCGTCGGCCCCCCCTTTTCGTTTTCTTTAGGGAGGCAAATTTCCATTCGGGCTTCTTCATGGTCGGGTAATGGAACGTCTGCTCCATCGTCATCGTTTGCGGGAAACGGGGTTTTCCCCTTCCCGGTGTTTTCACCGCCATTCAGCAGGGGAGAAATGTTCCCCCCCATATTTAAATGTTTTGGGCATCAGTGACCGTCACCTTTTTTAAGGGAAAACGCTCCGGTCTTGAAACCTTCCGTAAGCCGCCGCATTTTTTGAGAATTTTAATTTCCCCTGTCGGCCGCTTATCAAGTCTTCGGCCACCCTTTCAACCCCTTTTTTTCTTCTGTTTTAAAAAAGCGTCTCGTTTTTCCCCCTTCAACTCTCGGGATTATTCCCCGGGGGGTTAATCACCCAACCCATTAGGGGGTGGTTTGTCGGGGGGGCCCAAATTTTCCGACCCTAAAAAAAGACCCCCTTTTTTTGCCCACCCTGGCGTTAAAATCGCCAAGAACGATTTTAAACGTGGCGGGGGGAGCCTTTTTGGGGGGTCCGCCCCCCAAAAAAATTTTGGTCACATCGTCCTTCTCTTCCGTTTGGGGGGTGGGCGCAAATCAGCGATTGTTGAAAAAACCTCGCTTTGATTTTGGGTTTTTAAACGTTCATTCAAGGGTGAATGATGGGACTTTCCACCAAATCTCCCTCCACCCGAAACCTACACCAAACTTGCGGCCCCCTTTTTAACACTGTAGAAAAAGTAAGCAAAGGGCCCCTTTGTTTTCGTCCTTGTCCCGTCCATCGCATTTCTTGGGGGCGGGAAACGGCCCTTTGTTCAGAGGACA